>NC_139964.1:14837567-14897567 GCF_963993115.1 Abramis brama | reverse complement strand
GCATTTATAATGTTACTAAAGATTTATATTGCAAATAAATGTTCGTTTGAACTTTCTATTCATCAGAGTATCACAGTTTCCACAAAAATATGAAGCAGCGCAACAGTGATATTAATAATCATAAATGTTTCTTGAGCATCAGATCATGATACTAGAGTGATTTCTGAAGGATCATGTGACACTGAAGACTGGAGTAATGATGCTGAAAATTCAGCTTTGATCACAGGAATGCATTATATTTCACTATATATTCACATAGAAGACAGCTGTTTTAAATTATAATAATATTTCACTATTTTTACTGTTTTGATTTAATGAATAATCTTAGTGAGCAGAAAAGACTCCTTAAAAAACAAACTCTTGAACTGTAGAGTGCAATGCACACTATTTGTTTCTTTTTAAATAATTATCGCAATCATGGGATTATCGCAAAAATGTCAGAAAATTCAACATTTCAAATAATCGATATTAAATGTCACAGATTTACATTACACACCGTGGTTTCCCCACATCTGTGGGTTTGTGCTCATCAGCTCTGCTTCTCTCCTCTCCTCTCCTCGTGTGTCAGAGAAGAAGGTCATGAGAAGCTGCGAGGAGATCTCATCATCATCATGTGTGTGTGAGGAAGATCACAGCCTGGCTCTGGACGGACACGACATCCAGAGTCTGGCCATCACAACACAAGACCTGGAGCAGGTGAGTTTACACCCCTACACACTCCAGCACAGTGCTACACACACACACACACACACACACGACATCCAGAGTCTGGCCATCACAACACAAGACCTGGAGCAGGTGAGTTTACACCCCTACACACTCCAGCACAGTGCTACACACACACACACACACACACACACACACACGACATCCAGAGTCTGGCCATCACAACACAAGACCTGGAGCGGGTGAGTTTACACCCCTACACACTCCAGCTCAGTGCGTCACACACACACACACACACACACACGACATCCAGAGTCTGGCCATCACAGCACAAGACCTGGAGCGGGTGAGTTTACATCCCTACACACTCCAGCTCAGTGCGTCACACACACACACACACACCACATCCAGAGTCTGGCCATCACAGCACAAGACCTGGAGCGGGTGAGTTTACACCCCCTACACACTCCAGCTCAGTGCTACACACACACACACACACACACACACACACGACATCCAGAGTCTGGCCATCACAACACAAGACCTGGAGCGGGTGAGTTTACACCCCTACACACTCCAGCTCAGTGCCACACACACACACACACACACACACACACACACACACACTCACACACACACACACACACACACACCACATCCAGTGTCTGGCCATCACAGCACAAGACCTGGAGCGGGTGAGTTTACACCCCTACACACTCCAGCTTAGTGCTACACACACACACACACACACACACGACATCCAAAGTCTGGCCATCACAGCACAAGACCTGGAGCGGGTGAGTTTACACCCCCTACACACTCCAGCTCAGTGCGTCACACACACACACACACACACGACATCCAGAGTCTGGCCATCACAACACAAGACCTGGAGCAGGTGACTTTACACCCCTACACACTCCAGCTCAGTGCTACACACACACACACACAAACACACACACACACACACACACACTCACACACACACACCACATCCAGTGTCTGGCCATCACAGCACAAGACCTGGAGCGGGTGAGTTTACACCCCTACACACTCCAGCTCAGTGCTACACACACACACACACACAAACACACGCACACACACACACACACACCACATCCAGTGTCTGGCCATCACAGCACAAGACCTGGAGCGGGTGAGTTTACACACCCTACACACTCCAGCTCAGTGCGTCACACACACACACACACACACACACACACACACACACACACACGACATCCAGAGTCTGGCCATCACAACACAAGACCTGGAGCGGGTGAGTTTACACCCCTACACACTCCAGCACAGTGCTACACACACACGACCAGTCAAGAAGTCACTTCTGCTCACCAAGGCTGCATTTATTTGATTGATGACTTTTGAACTTTCTATTCATCAAAGAATCCTGAAATAAAAATGTGTAAATATCTTTTTTCAACATTGATAATGTTTCTTGAGCATCAGATCATGATATTAGAGTGATTTCTGAAGGATCATGTGACACTGAAGACTGGAGTAATGATGCTGAAAATTCAGCTTTGATCACAGGAATAAATTACACTTTACAAATTGTAATAATATTTCACAATATTACAGTTATTTTTGTATTTTTAATCAAAGAAATGCAGCCTTGGTGAGCAGAAGAGACTTCCCGATCCATAACTTTCTTCTGGTAGTGTCTAACATGTCTTGTTGCTTTATTCTGTGCAGCTGCGAGTCCCTAAACCACCCACTGATTCCCAGAAGCCCAAACCCATGACCCGCGTGTACGTGCGTAAGACACGCCCCCCAGACGAGGTCTGCAGAACGGTCCGGGTTACCGTAGCGAGGCCCCTCCCACAAGACCACGAGACTCCGCCTCCCTCTTTTGAATATGCAGGTAGGTGGGTGTGGCTTTGAGCAGGAAGTTCAGTGTGATGGATGTTTTTGACTTGCTCTCTGTGCCTGAAGGTCCCGGTGGGCCACGGTTTGACACGCAGGGGATGGTGCTGCCGCACAGCATTCTGGGAAGCCTGGAGGATTTTAGGACAGAGATGCAGCTGCGAGGGGAGACGGAGGTGAGAGTCGCGGAGAGTGGAAATGGCACATCATTTCTCAAACACGGCCTGACAGATGTTTGTGGTGATTTAATAATTACTTTTCCCTGCATTTTAGTTGCTGAATGAAATCCAATATTTGTTTCTTAATCATTTCGGGGTGTTGATTCCAACAATAGTGCAATAGTCACTTTTTCTCTCAAAATATGGTTCATTTCGTTGCATTTTTGCTTTCGACAACCATTTGTATGGTATCATATTGCCCCTATAGGCCAGAAAAAACGGCATAAAGACATGATTCATATCTTCCTCTTAGCAGGTACAACTTTCTGTTCAACTCTCAGATGATTTGCACATATGTGACATTATTTTTGATCATTTTTGAAACTCATCTTCATCAAATTAGCAAATGTTAGTTTTTTGGGGGTTTTTTTCAAGATGCAGGACTGTTGTACATAAATGTTGTTCTCTTCAGCTTGTACAGCGGATTCCAGACGCACAGAAACTCCTCCCTCTAGTGGTGGAGACTGAGAATGACAGCGATGATGAAGCCGAAGAAACGGGGCGGAGCCACCAGAGCCACGCCCTCCAGCACTGGTACCGTCACATGACCGAGAGACGCAGGCAGCAGGACTTCATTTCACGTGAGTCCGTCTGTCGTGCTTATCAGTAGTAGGGTACAAGATGTATCTGTGCACTTAAGATATTAATGAAATATATTTGAGTCTTTTTAAATTAGCATCATCTAAATGTATTAAATTTCATTCTGCTTTCAAAAGACTGGCCAGAAACTGAGATTTATAGTGATTATTTAAAAAAAAACTGAGTTAATCAAAAAGTTACTATTGTTTTATATTCAACTTTTTATTATATGTACCATTGTTCTTTTGTAGTGCCATAGAGAAGTGACCGATAGCTTCAGTGATTATTAAAGGAGTAAATCAGTCACAATTTGATTAAAAGTTTTAGTTTTTCATGAGACTGTGTGTCTTCCTACTTTTTTCCATATGTTAGGGAGTGGAAATGCTTAATTAATCAATAAGTGCTCCTCTGCTGCCGTCTACTGGTTATAGTGTCATTTCATGTATTTTTTTTATAAAAGTGTTTGTTTGTCAAGAAGTTTGTTTTCCTGCATCTTTAAACTTAGTTTTACAAATCATCACAATAAAAATAAAGTATGAATTCCTTTGTGAATTTCACTCTCAAAAGGTTGAACAAACCCTAAGATGAATAATGTAAAACACATTCTGCCACAATACCATGGTTACAGTCAGCGTTGCTACATTAAATCCATGGTGGATGTTTCTGATTTGTGGATTGAAAAGCCCTCTATAACTTGTTAATTCATGGCACAGTGTTTCTCCTGCTTTCCACATCAGCGCTGTTTGATCTAATTCTGTGCTGAATTTAAGTGTTTCCCACTAGGGCTGTATCAATATATCGCGTCACAATATATCGCAATGCAAAAATGCAACAATATGTATCTTTTGGATAGTGACAATGTGTATTGTGTTTAGTTCACCCAAAATAACAATTACTGTGAGGAAAAAATTCAAGTTTTAGTGTCAGTACTACATTAAACTACTATATATAATGTTGAATATGTATAATAACGCAATGGGGGAATATTTGTGGGTAATGGCAAATGTCTTATGATACCAGTAAAAAGTGGCTTACATTATTTTAAATATATCTAGTCAGAGTGAAAGCATATTCGTCTAAAATGAATCTGTATTTTCAGCTTCAGAATCATGAATATTGTTATTCTGGTGTCTCTATTGTCCTGTGTGTTAGATTACCAGCACCAAGTCCAAGCCTGTTCATTTACACACACAATGTAACACCAAATTTAGCATTTTATCACGTCTTGGAGTATCGCAATAATATGGTATTGTCGTGATATGTATCGAATCATGACATGAGTGTATCGTTACACTAGATCCTGTTTTTTCGTGTATTTGTTAGATGTGTTGTGTTGAACTGCTCTCAGCCCGCTGAAACAATGCACTTGACTCAAATGGGTCCAAAAAACTGTGTATCTGACGGGACGCGGATCTTTATATAACTAGTCCTGCGGTCTGGTGTCCATCTATGGAGAAGCTTTGCTAAAGCGATGAGTCAGTGAAGCCTGCAACCCACTCCAGACCGCATCAGAGGCCGTTTCCTATAGCGCCCTTGCAGCAAGCACACACTCTGACTCCACAGGCGGGCTGTTGTATCCTGTTATGATGATGTTCATCTGATTAAAAGCTCGACACGCTGCATGTGTTTCAGGGTTCCTGCAGAAGCCAGCGGCGTCTCTCCTGATGAACCGCTCCGGCAGATTCAGACGGATGCAGGAACAGAGGGATCTGATACACAGAGGACATGTGAGGCTCGCTCTGTACTGTGTTTATACACGTGTCAGGTGATACATCTCAGGCCTGCTCGCAGTGGAGGACACCGACACGCTTTCCCATGCGTCTGTTGTGTGTTATATCACAGCATGTGGGCTGAGATAAATCATGTGGAAGAGTTGAATCACTCAGTTTTCCCTGCTTTCTTATTAGGGGCCAAGCACCGAAGGTGCGGAGGCACCTATTGTATCTGTTCCATTTCTTCTTATTATTATTCTTCCGCCATTCTTACCGATTGCGGGAAAGTTGTTTTGGTTTGACATTCTGATAGAGGACAGTCCCAACATTAAATACACCAATTTTGGTGTTTCTAAGTCTTTCCCTCTAGCGCCACCACCTGTCTAAAGTTTCACTTTTATTTTGCTAATAACTTTTGAACCGTAAGGCAAATCAACAAAATTCCTGAGCTCATGACGATTGGATTGCACCCTATGACGTCATTTTCCGGCATATAAATATGGCCGCCATTTTGAATTTTCCGAAAAAGCTACTTTTTCGAACTCGTCCTAGACGGTTTGTCTGATTTGCTCGAAAATTTAACCAGATCATCTTCAGGTAGTGCTGACAAAAAGTTATGGAATTCAAATGGATTCGTCAAACTGTTTTCGATAAACGCACAAATAAATTTTGCGTAGCGCTAGCAAAAACAGTCGTAAGGCTGTATCTCCGCAACGCTTTATCATATTCAGACCAAACTTGGTACATTTCATCACAAGCATGACCTGAGGCAACATGCTGTGTTTCGGCGCAGCGCCACCTACTGGTCCGGAGATATGAAAAATGGCTATTTTTGCTTATAACTTCTTAACAGTTTGTCCAAAAATCATAGGTCAATTGGTCTTGTTAGATTCAGGGCGACATGCTGAGTCGACTGATATCCAATTTTACCATATCGGCCATTTTGACTGTCGGCCATTTTGAATTTTGTGCTAAAATGCTGTATTTTAAGAACGCATGAACGAATTGTTATGAAACTTGGTATGGGTCATCAGCACGATGTCCTGAAGGAGCGTGAGAAGTTTCGAAACTGTGATCGACTTATTTTCACGAATCTCATCTCATTAGACTCCTGAATCGTTGCCGAGTCCCACGATACCGAACATGCTAGGTTTCGCCTTACGGTTTGTGTAGCGTTGTGATTTAGCGCTTAAAAAACATTTGGCTATATCTTCGAAACCGTTTGTCCGATCGAGACGAAACCACCGTCAGAAGTTTGGAAACATAGGTCGATAGCTACACATCAATGCCCAAATGCGAAAATATTGATGTTTAGGGGTAGTAATATTCAATCAAAGTCATGTGTCAGTCATTTTTTACGTGTTTTTTCATATAAATGTCTATAACTCCGAAGCAAATTGAGATATTTTCACCAAAATCGACACACATATGTATGGGCTCACTCTGAGGACACATACAAAAAATGGTGGGACTGAGCCTCTTGGTGGCGCTATAATAGAACAAAACATGAAATTCCCATTGACTTCAATACAGTTTTGTGAAATAAAATGCTATACTTAACAAATGCATTGGTGTAATATTCAGAAACTCAGAATGTGCCATCAGCACCATCCCCTGAAGGTACTCAAAATATTTTGAGACAGCGCCACCTAGTGGTCAAAAGTTATAACAAAATTTCCAAAAAGGCTAATAACTTTTGAATAAATCTGCCTATTGTAATGCCACTCGTCTTAATAGATTCCTTGGGTCAAGCCGAGAACATAGATACCAAGTTTACCTTATTTGGCCAAACTTCCTGTCCGCCATCTTGATTTTCATTCAAAACCTACTTTTTCGAACTCCTCCTAGACCGTTTGTCCGATTTTCACCAAAATCGAATCGTATCATCTCCAGACCATGCCGACTAAAAGTTATGGATTTCGTGTCGATTGACGAAACCGTTTTCATTTGTTCTGGTGAATCTTGATCTGATGTATTTCCTAAAAAAAAAAAAAAAAAATTCTAAGCTTAATTATATATTTAGCGTTCAACAGTTTGTGATCGGGAATATTCTCTTCTACTCACCAATTGGATCAAAAATACAGTAATATTGTAAAATATTTTTACAATTTAAAATATATTCAGCATCAAAAGGACGAGAAGATTTGGATCTATTTGCAGCAAAAGTAGTTTATTTCCAAAAATAAGTCAAATCAAGTCATTTTTATTTAAATAGTTCTTAATAAATTGTTTGTGATAAACAGGAAAATAGTGACTCAATGATGCAAACAAAATGTAAAGTAGCTGTAAAAAGACAATATGTGACAAAAGCCACACATAAAGGCTAATATTCCTCATTAATAAAATAAAGTTCATTTATAACAGTGATATGATGCTAGTACTGATCATAGGGATCATTCGTGTGAATGTGTGTCCTCAATGCACTGTAAGTCAGTTTGGATGAAAGCACATAAATATAAAGTCACAGTGTTTGATGAGCTGTCCTGTGTGTTGCTAACGCTCCAGGCGTGTTCGTGGTGTGTGTGTGTGTGTGTTCAGGGTCGGCGTGTGGGCCGTGAGTTCTGGAATCTCCCGCAGCGTTACGGAGACGAGATGAGCGGGATCACAGCCACTCTCACACAGAGCGAGAGAGGAAACCCTCCAGACGTCACACGCATCGGACACACGCTCGCCACGCGCCTCGAGTCAGGTGACCTTTCAACACGCTTCACGCTTTGACACTTGATGACCTCTGTGGCACACTTGCTATGTGAAAGGGTTAAACAGTCACACTCCTCATGGACCACCATAGAAATGAATGGGAGATAAAAAAAGAGTTATTTTGGAGGTACGATCTACAAATCAGCCACGATGCAGAAGGAAACTCTCAGCAATGAAGGGGTTAACTGAAAAATATTTATAGAATTGAAAAAAACGATGGATTAATTAATTGTATTGTAAAAATTGTGGAAGCAAATGTTCAAAATGATTGCATGAATTTTATCAAGTATTATAAAATTTCCTCAACATATAAAATAAAAAATAGTATTGAACTAAAAAACAGTTACATTTGAGGTGTTTGGACACTTTTGAGTGTGACCCCTGATTAATGTTTTTTTATTATTATTATTACTTATTGACCCTATAAAGCCTACTGTATCTTATCTGATACATGCTTTCTGTCTCTGACTGATAGTTCACACTTATTAAAGTCTTTAACAGTAGAGACGTCCACCTTCAGCTCGTGCTTCACGTGTCTTATCTTCATAAAGTACATGTGAGAGTGACTGATATTGCTTCATGATGAACACTTGCTGGACTGGAGCAGCTGTGTACTCGATCATTTCATAGAAACATCTGCAGTCGTCAAATATGATTCATCAGGCTCTGGATGAAGGTGTATTTGTTCATCTCTCAATCATTGCAGGGATTGCATTATGTTTTAACACTACAAAGCTTTGATCATAAATCTAAGCATTTGCATATTATCTTACTTAGACATTATTGGCAGATATAGAGGTGGCTGATATTTATTATGATTATTTATTATGATATTAATGCAGTTTATGTAAGTATCTGCTGTACCGTTATAAATATCTGGAATTTTAATTCCCTTTTTGTCCATATAAATATCAGCATCTGCACCAAATTGCGTATTTTTGCTCAGTTTGCCATATTCTCACTATATCAGACTATATTAGTCATATGATACTTAACAAAAAACACATGCAAACGTTTTTTTTTTTTTTTTTTACATTTTGTCTAAAGGTTGAAACTCTTCCGTTTAACAAGTTAGATTTTTCTGGCTATTTCAAATGTCAGGCTTAATTAAATTTCAAATTTAAAAACACATTTACATTGTCTTCAAAACGCCATTGGAGCAGTTTCACAGCCTGTGTTGTTGAGCGACGCCACACGCTCGACACACGTGTCAGAATCAGGCTTTTCTCCTCCAGATCTCATCAACGTTACATAACAACAGCAACAGACGGCAAACATGTGTCTTGAGAAAATCAACATCTTTCACATGTTAATATGTAATCTTGTAATTACAGTCTCTTTATGTATAACCTGTTGATCATGAGAACTGAACCCAGTGCGGTTCTAGGCTATTAAATGACCGATGTGAGATCAGACTGTCGTTGATTCCCGTCTGGAGTCGACTCTTTGTAATGAATAGCAAGGTCGTTTGCAGATTTATTCAGTCAAAGGAAAGGAAATCAGTTTGTCTGCCTTTTCATCAGTACACAATCGCCACATACATAACACACAGATTGCAGGAGAGCTAGTGCAATTCTCCCTGAATGTGTTTGTGGTGTGTTTATAGGTAATGGTGTGTGTGACGTGCTCAACAGCGGCTGGGATCAGAGTTTGTACCTTCAGCAGCGACTTCATGAACTCAAGGACACGCGGAGAGACTTCAGTCCTGTAAGACACACACACACATTCTTGTACATCTATCTTTATGAGGACTTTCATTGACACAATGCAATCTCTAGCCGCTTACCCTAACCTTACCCATCACAACTAAGTGCCTAACCCGACCCCTGACCCTAAACCAACCCTTGACCTCATTATAACCTTATCCCTAAAACCAAGTCTTGGCCCTCAAACAGGCCTTTAAAGGCTCTCAGAGAGTCAGGACCGGCAGAGAATGTATTTGTCCTTTAGTTGTCAATTTATTGTCGTTCTGCAGACGTACATGTGTAGTTCCAGAACGCAGAGTTATTATCACCAACTAAACACTATTCAAAACATTTCTGTTTGGTGAAATAAAGCTGAAATAAAATAAAATATAAATATTAGTTGGAAAGCTTAAACTAAATAAATTATAAACTGTAAATAAAAACTGAAATAAAAATAAATGAAACCTAAATAGCAATATTTAAAAAAACAAATAAAATGAAATTTAGATATTTTTTTAAAAATTACACGTTAAAAGATTGTATGATTAATGACAACATATATATTTTTTAATTTCTTTAACTCACCAAAATAAAATAATTTAAGATAATTAAAAGATAAAATAATTCATTTTTTTAACTTTTTTTTTAATATAAGTTATGAGATTCAACTAAATTTGATGGAAAAGCTAAAATAAAATATAAATATTAGTTTAAATCACCAAAAATAAACTAAAACTTTGAATTAAATGAAATGAATGAAAACTAAAACTGAAATAAATATAAATTAGAACTAAATAGCAATATTAATTGCAATATTAAAAAAACTACAATGTAAGAAATATGATCAGTGGCACCATGTTTTACATTAATTTAACTTATCAAAATAATTTAAGCAATTTCAACTCCAGTTACACGAGATTTAATTAAAACATTTAAGTACATTTTTTAAAATAATTTAAGTTGAAATTACTTTTACAGGCAATTTAAAACATTTAAAGCAGCAACTGAACTTACGGTTTCAAGTTGAAATACGTGGATATTTTTAACAGTGTAAACTAAAATAAAAATAAAAATTAAAAAAAATATAAAAATAAAAGGTACTTCAAGTGAGGGTGAAACAACAACATTTAAAAGATGGATGAACCGAAAACGACCCTGAGCAGAACATGTGTTAGTGAGTGCACTCGTGTTCACACCACTGAAATCCACACCAGTTCATGTGCACCTCTACATTTCCCGAGGGAGAGCGAAGCAGTGGAACATTTAGGTCATTTTATGCGTCTGCGTGTCCAAAAAAAAAGATGTCCGAGCTTTAATCTTTATTTTCTTCTAGTATGAAGCTTCTAAAACAAACATGGAAAGCAGAAGCTGAACTATCTACAGAGTTTCAGACTGAATTACTCCATTTTAATACAGCGCTGCACTGAAATCACTGAAAACAGTGTGTGAGACAGAATTAGCGGGTGGACGCGGTGTGTGTGTGTGTGTGTGTGTGTGTGTTTTCGTCACTGAGAACACGTGTGCCGCCGGTAAAAGTCCGAACCGGAGCCGCTTGAAAGACTTCAGCCTCAAACATTGTTCTTTCACCATGTGAGTTCACCTCAAACCAGCTTCTTCTGCAGGTGTAACACACACACACACACACACACACACACATAGCCAGATCTGATGGTGTTGTTGTTGTTGTTGTTGTTGTTGTTGTTGTTGTTGTTACTGTGTGATGTGTATTAGTATTCAGCAGCGCATGTTCCCATCAGCCCCGGAGAGCAGATCCGTGCATCTCCTGCAGTCATTACCATTATCACTGTCACACAAGCTCTCACACACACACACACACACACACACGCACACACACACAATCTCATACACTCACACGCACACACACACTCTCTCACACACACACACACACACACACTCTCACACACACAATCTCATACACTCACACGCGCACACACACAATCTCATACACTCACACGCACACACACACACGCGCACACACACATGCAAACACACTCTCTCTCTCTCACACACACACATGCACACAATCTCATACACTCACGCGCACACACACATACACTCTCACACACACACACACACACACATACACTCTCACACACACACAATCTCACACACACGCACACAATCTCATACACTCTCTCACACACACACATACACTCTCACACACACAATCTAACACACACACACACACACACACACACTCTCACACACATACACACACACAGTTCTTGTTCAAAAGCATACTTTTTAGATGCATCTCTTGGCAGCATTGCATGTATTGGAGAAAGGGTTCCCAGAAGGCTTTGCAGTTCCATGTCATTAAGAGCCTCTGAGAGCGAGAACAGGGACAGACCGTGATGATCCGTCTATAACAACTGATGCTGTAAAATACACACTCGCTTTCAGATAAAACAATGAGAACGTAACTCATGTAAATGGTGATATCATAGATGAGTGTGTGTGTGTGTGTGTGTGTATGTGAGAGAGAGAGAGAGAGTGTGTGTGTGTGTGTGTGTGTGTGTGTGTGTGTGTTTCTCTCTGTGTGTTCTCATCGGACTCTCTGTTCTTTTCTGTGGTCTCAGTCGCTGCTCATCATCAGATCTGGTTTCTGAAATAAAGCCTCTCAGATGATCATGATGTTCAGTGTGTGATGAATCTGCTGAACTCAGCATCTGCTCTTCCATCAGCGAGATCTGAGTTATTCTGAGATTAAATCCCCAGACAAATTAAAACAAGTCTCTCTGTACCGTACGCAGTGTGAGACCGTGCAGCGGCTGGAAGTGATTCCGCTCAGACTCACATCTCGGACACAGTTTTAGATCTTTTCTTTTTGTTGAGATTTTCTCGCGTGTCCATTGGTGTGTGTGAGAGTCTGTTGAGATCTGATCTGTGTGTGTGTGTGTTCTCAGGAGGTCGAGGGTCTGGAGGTCATCGGCTCTGCGGCTCGTTCTCCTCCGCCGGATGAGAGAGAGGAAGAGGAGGATGAAGAAGAAGAGCAGAAGGAAAACCAGTACGACTCTGTCACCTGTCGCTCTCCTCCTCCTGAAGTGACTGGATGACTCTCACATTTTCTCTCTCTCTCGCTCAGAGACCCTCTGGCGCTGTTTGATGATGTCATCACTGATGTTGATCTGCGTCCCGCTCTGAGGGTCAGTGGAGATCTGGCGCTCTGGAGCCGCATCACTTCCTCTCAGCAGGTGAAGATGAAGCTGAAGATCTGATCCAGGTCTTATATCACCATATGAGTCAGTGTGGATCACCAGAACTATTGATATATCCCATGATACAGCGCAGATTCAGAGCGATACATCAACTAATGAAAGCT
This sequence comes from Abramis brama, assembly GCF_963993115.1. Taxonomy (NCBI): domain Eukaryota; kingdom Metazoa; phylum Chordata; class Actinopteri; order Cypriniformes; family Leuciscidae; genus Abramis; species Abramis brama. The sequence continues at coordinate 14,884,780 of NC_139964.1, read as the reverse complement.
AATGAAGTTTAAATGTTAATGAATCTGAACCGGAAGTTTAAACCGATGTGGATTTAGAATGTTGGAATGTTGCGATGTTGCTCGGCAACCATAGATAATATAATTAAGCCTTGAACTTAACTGATACATTTATTTATTTATTCAAATTGTGTGTGTGTGTGTGTGTGTTCAGGGGCAGGAGGGCGTCTCTGCCCGGCTGATGTTCGAGACGGTCACGGGACAGAGTGTGAGCGCTGATCTGGAGTTAAAGAATGAAGGGAGTACTGTGATTTACTACAGCTGGGAGAGACTGACACCAACACACACTCACACTCAACACTTCTACTTCAACAGCACTACAGGTACACACACACACACACACACACACACTCTCTCACACTCAACATCTACTTCAACAGCACTACAGGTACACACACACTCATACACACTCACACACACAGTCTCTTACACTCAACATCTACTTCAGCAGCACTACAGATACACACACACACTGATGTGTTTGACTCTCTCTGTCAGCGGTGATCTTACCCGGCGACACTAAACGCATCAGCTTCATCTTCAAGAGTGTGTGTGTGGGGATCATGACTGAGGTGTGGCGTCTGAACACACACCCGGTGCTGATGGGCGGAGCTTCACTGCTGGTCACTCTGAGGGGCGTGGCCTTAGATCAGGATAAGAGCGCACAGCAGAGAGCCACACTCCAGGTGTGTGTGTGTGTACAGATGGTGTGTGTGTATAGATATTTTAGGGGTGTAACGGTACATCACGTATTTCCTCCTGAACCGGAAGTGGAAAATGTAGCACAGGAGTGTTGGGCTAAGGCTTTGAATGCTCAAATATAGTTTAAGTGCAGCAAATTGTAACACTTTTAATGCACAAGTTTTATTTTTCATTATTCTCTTTAAATTGTACTTTTACAACACAAGATGATTTTCAGTTTTGTAGCTGATTGTGACCAAATACTTTTTTGTTTTTTTATCAGCCCTGCAATAAAATATGACCCAAGCGAGAGTGCATTCTGTCCCCTGCCTAGTGCTTAATGCACTGAAGTGCACTGCGGATGTGCTGCTTTTCCCCGTTACACTAGTTTACGGTCCACTTCTCACTATGAACTCGTTGCTGATTAACATGCATGTTACTTGGTTATTGGCTGTTTATTAGTACTCATAAAGCACATATTAGGCTAATGCTTTATTCTGCATGATCATATTCTACATCCCTTAATCCACCCAATACCTAACCTTAACAACTAGCTTACTAACTAATAATAAGCTGTAAATTAGGAGTTTATAGTTAATAGTGAGAATTGGCCCCTAAACTAAAGTGTGACCATTTTTGCTAATGTATCAAACTCGTGTCGAGTGACTTCTGTGTACCATTACACCCCTAATGTGTGTATATATATATAATTGTGTGATACTGATTGTTGAACTGTCCCTGTGTGAGCAGAAGGAGCTGGAGCGGAAAGCGTGTGTGTCGTTGTGTCGACGGATCCTCATGGATCTCCTGAGAGGAGTTCGTTCTCCAGAACGTCCCGTCTCTCCTGATGATCTCTACATCACAGACGAGCAGCTGTTCCTCACACACAATCCTAGTGTACGTCATCACAGTAACACACACACACAATCCTGGTGTACATCATCACAGTAACACACACACACACAACCCTGGTGTACGTCATCACAGTAACACACACACACAACCCAGGTGTACGTCATCACAGTAACACACACACACAACCCTGGTGTACGTCATCACAGTAACACACACACACAACCCAGGTGTACGTCGTCACAGTAACACACACACACAACCCTGGTGTACGTCATCACAGTAACACACACACAACTCAGGTGTACATCATCACCGTAACACACACACACAACCCAGGTGTACGTCATCACCGTAACACACACACACAATCCTGGTGTACATCATCACAGTAACACACACACACACAACCCTGGTGTACGTCATCACAGTAACACACACACACACACAACCCCGGTGTACGTCGTCACCGTAACGCACGAATGTACAGGACACCCATGATGTATGATGTCACGTGTATGATGTCAGAGAAATTCTCTCAAATATAATGTCCCCTTCAGAGGACTAATGTCTACACCCCACCCCCCCCCCCCCCCCCCACCCCCACCCCCACCCCGGAATATACAAGCCCCCAAACAAGTACATCTAGATGTAAAATACAGCATAATGTAGAAGCAGAAGTGCTGTGCGCTAAGAAGCAGAAGTGCTTCATCCAGCGGTGAGTCAGACACTTTCATAACAGCTTGATGAAAACATTCACATCATAATAAACAGTTATAATTACAAAACAGCGCTTGGGTGTATTTCAGCTGGAGAGATGATTGCGTTAGATGAGCATAATGCTGTTTCCCCGTCTCAGTTCTGGAGGAATATTCGCCTTGCACAATCTTTAATATAAAAGGACATCATGATAACAGTCAGTCACTGTACAATAGAGTCTTACACTCAGGTGATTGGCAAAGTTTCCTCATTTATTTCCATTTATAGGCAGTGAAGTCGAGGCCGTGAATGATCACATCTATACACACACACACTTCAGCTGAACACTCATTTTGTAGACTTTTCTCGTTGTTCGGCCTTTACTCACACAAGCTTGTAAACACACACACACACACACACACACAGACAGAGAGAATAGCGGTGAGGGTAATCATCTCCATTAAGCGTATAATTGCTTGAGTTGTGTGATTTGGTCCTGAACACGACTGAGGGTCTCGGAGCGGCTCAGCGTGTGTCGGGTCCCTCGTGTCCCCGCCGGAGAACACGGGAACACACAGATCATCCTCACATTATACATTCAGCCGAAACATGTTGTTCCTCTTAAGCAGAGCGCACAGTTACAGTTGGGTTTTAGTGTGTGTGTGTGTGTTGTTCTTTCACAGTTGCAGTACCAGCGTGGGCCTGTGGAGGCGCTGCGGGGTTTATGGGAGCAGGTCAGCGGGTCAGCACACACACCTGTGTGGGATCTGTCGTTAAACACACTCAGACAGGTACACATCATTGGGGAAGATCATCAGGATTCTACAACATGTCTGTTATATTTCACCACAAAATCTAAAGAAAAGAGAGAAACCTATGAAGACTTTTAAATACATTTTCCCTCCAATTCTCATTACTTTTATTCCCAAAAAAAGTCTCATTCTCTGATTTTTTAAAGACATAATTTTTTTTATTTTATTTTTTATTTATTCTTAAGTTTAATTTGGTTATTTATTCAATTTTTAATTTGTATTTTTATGGTTTGGTTATTAGCTTTTATCACCTCATGAACCTCAGTTTGGTAAACCCTGCTTTAATACATAATAATAATAATAGCCATTTTAATTTTTTAATATGACAAAATAAAGGAAAATTAGAAATTGAATTTTAGCCTATTTTTTTTATCTGCATTGTGACATTATTTTTTTGACATCAAGCACATTAATCTGGCAAATTCACATTTTCTTTAATAAAAAAGAAAAGCATCTCAGTACTTAAATGTATAATACACTGTAACATCTTAAAATAAAGTATAACCATTTGTTATTCACCCTTCATATACACAGTATTGAATAACATGACGCTCTGTACGCCCAGTGTAAGTGTGTATTTCATCCAAACATGAAGTACACTCATCATTTACTCCCTGTCATGTCACTCCAAACTCGCATGTGTTTCTTTCTTCTGTGGGACACACTCTTCACACACACTTTTCAATACGATGACCGGTCAGAGTGACCTTGAAAGCTCGAAGATGCCGAACAAGCAGTTGTGTGTCATGTTCAAGATCAATTATTGCTTTATGTGAGAATCAAACTCATATTTAAGCCATTGATTCGCTGAAAGTCCATTCGCTGTACGGAAATGAGCAGCGTGAACATTCTGCTGAACGTCTCACTGATGAAACACAGGAAGTCCACCGGTTTGGAGAACTAATGCTGAACGCAGTGTGTGTTTGTCCTCTAGGCTGTGCTGTGTGTTCCTGAGACACACGGTGTGATCAGAGAGACAAGTTTGAGTCAGTTTAACTCACTGATGCTGGAGCTGCAGCGGCCACTGATACACACACCACCTGTGACATCACACATCATCAGGTGACACAAACACACACACACCACCTGTGACATCACACATCATCAGGTGACACAAACACACACACACCACCTGTGACATCACACTTCATCAGGTGACACAAACACACACACACGATTTTACCTGGTTATTATTTTATAATCCATTACAGTGAGCTAAACAATCGAATAACTGACCTTGGAATATCACAACTGACCAATCAGAATCAAGCATTCCAGAGAGCTGTGTAATAAGATGATGATTGTGTGTGTGTGTGTGTGTGTGTGTGTGTGTGTGTGTGTGTGTGTGTGTGTGTGTGTGCAGTCTGCAGTTATGGAGGGAGCTGCTGGACGGTTTGGTCACGGAGTCTGTGAGATTGAGACACAAACTGGGGCTTCCAGAGAACAACACCTGGAGTGACACGACACACAACCTCCACACCTGTGAGTACACACACACACACACACTCACACACATGCATGAAAGGTTGAGGATGGTCTAACCTTTAACATGATCCGCAGTGGAGCAGAAGGAGACAGAAGGAGACGAGCGGAGAAGAGCGAGAGCAGCAGCAGTGAGAGCAGAGGTGTGTGTGTGTGTGTGTGTGTGTGTGAGCTGTGATGAGTGCTGCTCACCAGCAGAGGACAGCAGATGCCATCAGACCTATAGCACTCAGTCTCCACACACACTGTAAACACAAATAAGTTGGCAAAACTCAAAAACATTTGAGGGAATCAGTTACATCAATATTTGTAACTTAAGAAGTTCAAAGTTTAAGTTTGGAAAACTGGCAGATTTTATATTTTGTTCTCAAAAATGTTTAAGTTGAGTTAAGTTAGCTAATTTATACTTTTAACTTAAAATTATCATGTAATCTCAACTTAAATATTTTTAGTAGTAGAAACTTGGCTAGCTTTACTAGCTAATTCAGTAAATGTTAACTTGCCAATTGTAAACGCAATGCTTTGATAGCATTAGTATAGCATAGCAATTTCTGAATGAGTACGACAACATATATCTGTTCTCAAACTAAGCTCATGCTGCACTCGTCACATGATGCTAAACCCAACGAAAAACAGAAACTCTTCTAAACTAGCATTACAACAAAACATTAAAGAATCGCCCACTTAACATTAATCTTGCACAATTTTTTTTTATATATCACATAATTTTAGCATTTACTCTCACTTTTGAGTGCCATGGCAAAGCATGCTGGGAAATTTAAATCCCAGCCCAGTTTCACTTACATTTAAGTTTGTGTAAATTAAAACAAGTTCTAGATAGATCATTTGATTGAACTTATTTGTTGAATTTAAGTTTACCCTACTCAGAGACAATACATTATCATTGAGCGTTAGGGTTTACAGCGCTTCACCGAAACGCCTCTCTGGATCAGCGTCACACAAACCCATCATTTCACCAACAAATGGAAGTTTTATCAGAAAACTAATCAGAAGGAAGTCACTGGAAACTAGCGAGATCGCAAAACAAACATGATAAAAGTGGCCGTTTGTGGCATTTCTGTTGTTTACTTGAAGATTTAAAACCCAAGCATCGATATTTTACCACAGGTTTACAATAAAAAGTGATGCATTGATCATAATGAATTCATTTCTGTCAAGACTGCACATTAGTCACACAGAAATAAAGATATTTTACAAAAGAAAGAGGACACACGTACTTATTCAGTCACGTCTTTTTCTGTTTATTTGGTAGTTACAGGACATATTTACATCACATTTAGAAAGAATGATCATTTCTACAATTATGCCACCAGAAATATGACCTGAGGAGCTTTAGCACTCTCTCCAGTGACAGTCCAGTCCAGTTATATTCAGACAGAGAAACAGAGAAGCTCCTGAAGAGTTGCTTAATTTATTGAGTAACTATTGTCTTCTAGAAACAAGCTGTGTTGCATTATTTTCCTGTTATCTCTGTAAAGCTGCTTTGAAACACTCGGTATTGTAAAAAGCGCTGTATAAATAAAGCTGACTTGACTTGATGCCTGAGTGTGCAGCTCACTAGAGTCTCCCGCTGACACACACTCTGTGGGCGTCATGATCACACTCTCAGGAGGACGACAGGTGCAGCTTTCACATGTATTACACCTCTCTCTCTCTCTCTCTCTCTCTCTCTCTCTCTCTCTCTCTCTCTCTCTCTCCGTCTGTCTCTCTCTCTCTCTCTCTCTCTGTCTCTCTCCGTCTCTCTCTCTCTCTCTCTCTATCTCTCCGTCTGTCTCTTGCTCACTCACAGCGGGAGTATAAACACTCAGACTGGCGCTCTACACTCTGACACTTACAAATATGTGCTTTTAAAACCGTGTGTGTGTGTTCAGGAACGCGGGAGCTTGAAGAAACTCGTGCCAGAAGAGAGGAAGACGGATGCAGGAGAGAGAGACTCCAGCTTTACTACTGACCGTCCTGAACACACACACACACTGCAGGACAGATACAGGCCGCTGCTGCACGCACAGGCAAGACACACACACACACACACACACACTCACACACACACACACACACACACACACTCTCTCTCTCTCTCTCTCTCACTCTCTCACACACACACTCACACCTTTGTGATGTTTCAGCACACATTCACACATCCAGTCATGATTCATACAGTCATCATTAGTCATAAGCTGATGATGTGTGTGTGTGTTTCAGGTGTGTGTGCTGATGCAGAGGATGGTGGATTCTCTGTGTGATTTACTCCACGACTCTCAGACGGCATATTAATACATCTTTAGATCTTTGTGTCTCTAGTCACATGTTGTCTTAAGTGTCAAATCTTGATTATATGTGTCAGTATATGTACTTTCACTGTCCAGAAGAACATCTTTCCTGAAACACTTTAACTCTGAAATGATTCAGTAATATCATATGAAGGTTTAAGGAAGTTAATAATGAGCTTGAAGGTGTAGCTGGTTATTGTCACTCTTCTCTGCTGGTGGATGCTGTAACGAGGGCCTTTATTTATGACCTCTGAAAAGTATCCATATATTCTGATCAAAATAAACATGTTTGCAAGCAACATTTGAACTGCACATATTTCAGTATTTTATGAAAACTCCTTCCTAACTGATTAGTGCTTATGCACTGTTTCTCAGAATACCTGTTATAGAGAGTTTATATATAAAAATGCAGAAAATAACAAAATATGTTCATCTTTATAATACAGTATAGCAAACCAAACCTTAATAAATAAATAAAATACACAGTAAAAAACTGTTTTAACCCCAACCCCAAATGGGTTACACATATTGAGTCGCACTATGTTGTTTTTTTTGTTGTTTTTTTTGTCTTAAAATATATATATGTAAATATATATAAATGTGAGAGATTTCTGTCCCTCCATTGACAGCCTATGCAACTACCACTTCCTTGCATAGACTGTCAATGGAGGGACACTATCGGATTTCATCAAAAATATCTTGTGTGTTCTGAAGATGAATGAAAGTCTTACGGACTTGAAACGACATGAGGGTGAGTAATTACTCAAAGAATTTACATTTTTTGGGTGAATTAACCCTTTGAATACTGTTCCCGCGGCAATGGTTTGAATTTTAACAGTCGAAGCTGCAGTTTGAAAGGTAAGTTTATACAACTTCTATAACTTATGTACTTAAACTTAAATATATCCCAAAACTGAATTTTTATAAACGAAGTTGTAATTCCTTTTTTCCAGTTTTAAAAGCCTATTCTCCGGAGAATGTGATTGTAAATGAATAATAGGCCATTCAAGTTAGCTCGCTATCGTTAAAGTAATTAAAACATTATTCAGTCACACATGTTCCTCTCTATTTTCACAATTTAGTCATTCATTTATATTTTGTATTATTAATGTGTGTAATAGTTGTTGTTTTTTAACCCTGTGTATTTATTTAATACGGATATGTAAACAGATATGTTTGGTTCGTTGAGGGACTCCGGCAGTGATGCGGTTAAATGCTGAGTGCGCTCTCTCTCTCTCTCTCTCTCTCACTCTCTCTCTCTCTCTCTCTCTCGTGATGATGACGGCTCGTGCCTCCACACCGCATGCGTGAGTGTGTGTGTAGATGGATGGATCATTTCTCTCCCACATCACGCCGAAAACACTGCAGCATCCACGCGTTTCTCCTTCACAGATCGACGACAACACGAACAGATCCATCATTATCCCTGTCTGCCAGTCAGTATCCCAGGATTCATGCCAGTTTCCCAGGATTCATGCCAGTATCCCAGGATTCATGTCAGTGTATCGGATCGCGGATGCCCACTGAGATGCTGCAGGTAAGCGGGATTCATGTATCTCCTCCTCCATTAACCCTGCATGTCTGTCAGTGTGTTACTGTGCTGGTCTGATAGATTGTAGATGTTGTGTATCAGAAGTGCTCCTGTGATGCTCAGTCACAGTGCAGGAGCTGAAGGCCTACTGGAGCATTTACACAGTCTCGAGTCTATTTCTGGTGTTCATGCTCATGCTGTGTGTGGGATCTGCTCATATTGGATGATTCTCTGGAGATTTAAACATCTTGATGTTACATTATAGGTCAGATTAGTGTTTCCGTTCTACATGTCATCTTTCCCCACAGTAAAAGTGGAGCATATCTTCCTTCTTTAAAGCATCATGATTCTAAAGAATCATAGAACACCAATAAGATTCTTCATAGAAACTTGAGAATGTTCTTGACAATGACCTTATTAGAACTTTGAAATCTTTTGTCATATACATCACGGAATTCAAAGGGGTTAAATTACATCATATATGAAATGTTCTAATTAAGTTACATCATAGAAACCTGAAAAGGTTCTACTCTTTAGTTAAACTGTTCCATGATGCCATGGAACTCAAAAGGGTTAAACGATGACAGTAATTTTATAAAGGTTCTACAATGATTGTATTATGAAAGTGTAACTGAAACTGAACCGAAAACATTCTATTGACTTATTTTCATTACATTCTAGGATTCATTTGTACAGAACAAATGAATCCTAGAATGGGAAAAAAATCTTTGGGAAAAAATGGGAAAAAATCTTTGTGTTCGCTCGGAAAAACTTTTGAGCTCTTTGCAAGCGAACGCAAAGTTTCTCGGCAAAAGACAAACGTTTTTTTTTTTTTTGCGATGGAACGCAAACTTTCTTAGGGGAACACAAAACATTTGCGCAGAGAACGCAAAAGCATTGACAAATATGTCTCCCTTCACCATGTCCCTTTAGGGGCTCTGTAGGTTTGTAATGATCCAGTAGTAAATTATGATGTTGAATATGCATAAAACCTAGTAAACCTAGTAGATGTGTAAAAAAAAATAACCCAGCTAATTTTGGAGTGTATGAACTTGAAAACGTTCTACTGTGACTTTACTGTGACTTAAAATGTTTAATGACGTCATAGTGACTTAAGGTTTTGTTATGACTTTATTAGGACTTAAAGGGCCATATCTTGCACCCAGCGCAATTGACTTTGTACACCGACTAATGTATCATTCCTATTTTGCACCCGACGCACAGCAGACTTTTCCCTCCACAGACGCACGTTGGTAAATTAGGGAATGAACTTGCGCTCCCGGGGGCGGTTCAGCAAAAAGAGGAGGCGTGTTCCGGTGCAAACGTTCCCTGGTGCTATTTTGCAGTTTCAGAAAACAATTCCGCCACTGACCAGGAAAAACCTAGACTGAAGTCAGTAGCGGGTTATTCAGATGCTATTTTGAGGGCGCATACTTGGCCATAATGTAGCATGTGCACAACGCTCGTACACTTTGATTCTCTCATCTACACAGATGCAGCAGTTGCAATTTTTGCAAATCATAGGCTACATTATTACAAGGAAAAATATTACCACACGAGGGAATTCATTGTGGTGTCCATGAAGATGTGAAAAATAGGCATAAATCTAGCTTACATATTTCCCAAATTATTATACGCCTGTTTAACCGAAGCTAATTTGGGTGTGTTTCTCCATCCCCAATGTCACTTCTCTGTGTTTTACGGCCGTGACGAGAACGTCGGTCTCCTCGGCTGTGAACCGCTCCTGGTGTGCGCCTGGCAAATCCGCCGTTATAATAGCAATCCGCTATAGAACAAGCGCGCCTGCTCTTAAAGGGAATGTGAGATGATGCTCTGATTGGTTTATTTCACGTTACGCCCAAACCACACCTATGAGTAATGAAGCTACTTCAGACCAACGCATTTTAGATTTGCAGACCCGCCCACAAAGTTACTTGCCTTTCGCGCTTGATACTTGCGTTTCAGATCGTTAAAATAGGGCCCAAAATGTTTTATGACGTCATAGTAACTTCAGGTTCTGCTATGACTTTTTAAGGACATGTTCTATGGCATCACAGAGCTCAAAAAAGGGTTCAATGACACATGAATATTAATAGTTCTATGGCATCTTTGAAACTCAAGGTTTTCTTGTGGCATCATGGTAGCTTTAAAATGCTCTATGACATCACAGGAGAACGCGTTCAAGTTCATATTGCGTCACTGAAAGCGGCAAAGGCTCTTCTGTGGCATAATTCCCTGGAATAATTCAATAAGCAAAGCATTAAAAGGCCATTGCCAGAATGAAGCGTCTCCGTGGGGATGTTCTTGATGAAAGTGTGTCGTGTTGTGGAGCAGATGTCTCCGCTGAGATCACACTCATCTGTGCTCGGATACTCACACCACTGACTCACACACACACATGTGTGTGTTTCTGGACCTGCTGCTGTGTTTATTTCGTGGCAGAGACCTGCAGGTCAACCAGGACTACAGTAGATGAAGTAGATCCGCACCATCAACGTAGGTCATTATTCTTCTAACAATCTTTCATTTAGGTTGAAACAACACATTTTGTATATTGTAAGTCGCTGGATTTAATGGTCAACTAATATAGGATTATCGGTTACACTTTACAATAAAGTTAATTAACATTAGTTAACGAACTAAGAATGAACAATACTTCTTCAGAATTTTAATTAACTAATATTAATTTCAACATTTACTAATACGTTATTAAAATCAAAGGTTGTATTTGTTAACATTAGTTAATGCTTTGTGAACTAACAATGAGCAGCTGGATTTTTATTCACTAATATGTTAGTTCATGTTAGACTAATGAACCTTATTGTAAAGTGTTACCCAGATTATCAATGGCTGAAATTTAGAGAGCAGGATGACTGATGATGAAAATACTGGTAATATTATACAGGTTCTTTATTGGCATTGATGGTTCCATAAAGAATCGGTAACTTCCATGGAACTTTCCTCTGAACAAATGGTTCTTTAGATTTTTAAAATGCTCTTTTTTTAAAAAAAAGAATGGTTCACTGAAAGGTTCTTCTATGGCATCACCCTTTTGAAAGCTTTATTTTTAAGATTGTATGACAGTTTAATGATAGTAAATGAGACATAAACAAGCACAATATGTACTCAAAATTCTTGAAAAGGGCAAACTCTAACTTTTCTTGCCCAAGTGAACATGGTTAATTGCTGATGCCAGTCATAAATCTAAAAAACTGGCAAATATCAGCTCATTATCCGGCCTGGCTGATATATCAATGTGAGTGAAAACATTATTTTAACTTATTCACATAATGTCCTAGGAATAGTACATGATGTTGTGGAATATGCATAAATACTGCTTCATCTAGACTACTGTAGATTGTCCTCATTATTTAAACATTGAAAACATTTGGAAACTGTACAAAAAATGGTTCCCACACTTATGATGATGCTCCTTAAAGGGAGCAAAACTTCACGGCAATCTCCAAAAACTCCTAATATTGTTAGAACCATTCTCAGATATTAATAATAATGTCATGCAAAATGCAGGTTCCAGTTGTACCAAGCTTTTAACTTCCATGGAACTTTCCATTGAATAAAAGGTTCTTTTAGATTATTAAAATTCTCTATTTTTTAAGAACGGTTCACTGAAAGGTTCTTCTATCAATGGCATCAGCGCAAAAACCTTTTTGAAACCTTTATTATGATAGTAAATAAAACATAAACAAGAACACTATACTCAAAATTCACAAAAAGGGCAAACAAAACATTGAAAACATTTGGAAACTGTAAAATGGTTCCCACACTTATGATGATGTTCTTTAAAGGGAGCAGAACTTCACGACTGTCTCCAAAATCTGAACTTTACTCCTAATATTGTTAGAACCATGCTTGGATATTAATAATAACATCAAAAGGATGTTTACCAAATTATAATATTCCCTGTTAGGAGATAATGTACCTTGAGTTATTAAAATATTTAAATAATAAGTGATCCATTCACATGTGAAACTCCAAATAAAAGCATTTGATTTTAGATTATCAACTAAAAGTGTGTTGTGTTTCTTCACACCAAAGGCCATCTTCATTAATCCCAATGATCTAGTTCTGAAAAGTGCTGATATTAGTGGCTCCTGGACTAGCAGTTGTACCAATTTTTCTTCTGTGGAAGGGATGTAGAATGTGTTTTGAAGACTCGTGGGTAAATGACGGGAGCTGATGAGCTCTTCACAGAGAGGAGCGCTGTGTTTAGAGAACGACAGGACAGGATTAGGTTTTGCCGCACACACAGAAATGCAAAGTCGAGCGCAGCCGTGAAGGGCAGAGATGTGCCGTCAGGTCCGCTGACACTACAGTTTTACTGCTAAACACTGTTACTGTAAAAACCTGGCAATTGGTTTTAAACGATACGTTCGCTTACTCCATATGGGATTCATGTCATTTTACAGTAAAATACTGCTAAATGTACAAATTTGGAAGTGAGATAATAAGTCTTATAATACAGCGAAAAAACACTTGACATTGATTTTCCCAGAATTCTCTGTGCAACAGCTCACATTTTATAGTTTTTCACTGAAATAACGTTCTTCGTTTTTTTTTCTTTGGTTATGTGCATCATGGAACTTATGTTGTTAACTCTTTCCCCTCAGATTAAGTGTAGTTAACCCTTCAGATTAAGTGTAGTGAACCCCTTCAGATTAAGTGTAGTGAACCCTTCAGATTAAGTGTAGTTAACCCGTCATTAAGTGTAGTGAACCCTTCAGATTAAGTGTAGTGAACCCCCTCAGATTAAGTGCAGTTAACCCTTCAGATTAAGTGCAGTTAACCCTTCAGATTTGGTTTCTCTCTAGAGCTCCCCCCACAGCTTCGGAATAGATATTTGACAACACTGTTGTAAAAACTTGTTGGCGATTCTTAGACACAGAGGCTAGTAGATCAACGACATCAAAGCAGATGGGACATTCTTTAAAATGTCTTCTTCATTCGGGTTCGAACAGCTTGAGGGAGCGCAATAATGACAGCATTTTAGCACATTTCTTTTGGCTGTAAAGCAATTGTTTACATACTTCCTGACGCGGCGGCCGGCGGCCCGCCGGCTCAAAGTTGCAAGTGCGGATTTTCCGCTCACGGGCACCAGGGGGGTGCGAAACGACCACCATTCAACCTGAAATAAGTAATATAACCATTCCAATGACTCCGAAGCTGTTCATTTAAGGTAAAAAAGTTACTTAGTTCACCTTTAACCCGTCAGATTAAGTGTAGTGAACCCTTCAGATTAAGTGTAGTGAACCCTTCAGATTAACTGTACTTAACCCTTCAGATTAAGTGTAGTTAACCCTTCAGATTAACTGTACTTAACCCTTCAGATTAAGTGTAGTGAACCCCCTCAGATTAAGTGTAGTGAACCCCTCAGATTAAGTGTAGTGAACCCCTCAGATTAAGTGTAGTTAACCCTTCAGATTAAGTGTAGTTAACCCCTTCAGATTAAGAGTAGTGAACCCCCTCAGATTAAGTGCAGTTAACCCTTCAGATTAAGTGCAGTGAACCCTTCAGATTAAGTGTAGTGAACCCCCTCAGATTAAGTGTAGTGAACCCGTCAGATTAAGTGTAGTTAACCCTTCAGATTAAGTGTAGTTAACCCTTCAGATTAAGTGTAGTGAACCCTTCAGATTAACTGTAGTTAACCCTTCAGATTAAGTGTAGTTAACCCGTAACCCTTCATATTAACTGTAGTAAACCCTTCAGATTAAGTTTAGTTAACCCTTCAGATTAAGTGTAGTTAACCCATAACCCTTCAGATTAAGTGTAGTTAACCCTTCAGATTAACTGTAGTTAACCCTTCATATTAAGTGTAGTGAACCCTTCAGTTTAAGTGTAGTGAACCCTTCAGATTAAGTGTAGTTAACCCCTCAGATAATGTGTAGTGAACCCTTCAGATTAAGTGTAGTGAACCCTTCAGATTAAGTGTAGTTAACCCCTCAGATAATGTGTAGTGAACCCTTCAGATTAAGTGTAGTGAACCCTTCAGATTAAGTGTAGTTAACCCTTCAGATTAACTGTAGTAAACCCTTCAGATTAAGTGTAGTTAACCCTTCATATTAAATGTAGTGAACCCTTCAGATTAAGTGTAGTTAACCCCTCAGATAATGTGTAGTGAACCCTTCAGATTAAGTGTAGTTAACCCCTCAGATAATGTGTAGTGAACCCTTCAGATTAAGTGTAGTTAACCCTTCAGATTAACTGTAGTAAACCCTTCAGATTAAGTGTAGTTAACCCCTCAGATAATGTGTAGTGAACCCTTCAGATTAAGTGTAGTTAACCCCTCAGATAAAGTGTAGTTAACCCCTTCAGATTAAGTGTAGTTAACCCTTCATATTAAGTGTAGTTAACCCCTCAGATTAAGTGTAGTGAACCCTTCAGATTAAGTGTAGTGAACCATTCAGATTAACTGTAGTAAACCCTTCAGATTAACTGTAGTTAACCCCTCAGATAAAGTGTAGTGAACCCTTCAGATTAAGTGTAGTGAACCCCTCAGATAAAGTGTAGTTAACCCCTCAGATAAAGTGTAGTTAACCCCTCAGATTAAGTGTAGTTAACCCCTCAGATAAAGTGTAGTGAACCCTTCAGATTAAGTGTAGTTAAAGGGTTAGTTCACCCAAAAATGAAAATTATGTCATTAATGACTCACCCTCATGTCGTTCCAAGCCCGTAAGACCTCCGTTCATCTTCGGAACACAGTTTAAGATATTTTAGATTTAGTCTGAGAGCTTTCTGTCCCTCCATTGAAAATGTATGTACGGTATACAGTCCATGTCCAGAAAAGGTATTACAGACATCATCAAAGTAGTCCATGTGACTACAGTGGCTCAATCTTAAAGGGTTACTTCACCTCTGGGAAGATGAATGTGTATTTAAAATAGGTCATTTAAGTAGAAGAAATGTGAAGAAATTTTTGAATTTGGAGCTTTCTAGACTGAGAAAAGCCAGAAAATATATTTTTGGCTTATGTGGATGAAAGACAACAACTCCCAGAATGCACTTGCTTCGCTGCCTTAGGAGGCCACGCCTACCGGTAAGAGTTGAAAACAACAAGGCTAACTTAGGCTACGTGATGAGTTTGCCAGGGATTTGCCAGGGATCTCTAGAGATCGCCCAAAATGTCCGGGATTCGGCTTTTGCGTTCTACAGTCGCCATTCATTCATCATGTTTACTGTGGCGAGCAGGACGAGGCTGAGGGCCGCGGGAGAACGGCGCGAGGCCGGTGGCGTCATTACTGAGACGCGCCGGGTCTCCCATCTCTCACGGAGGAGCGGGAATTTTCTTAGCAAGGGTAAAACGCACATCAACCGATCACTTGTTGTTTAGCGTTCATGTAAACACTACATTCAGATTCACCAATCGGAATGAATTCAGTTAGATTAAAACAAAAGGTGTGCATGTAAACAATGAATGGCGACCGCAGAACGCAAAAGCTGAATCCCGGACATTTTGAACGTTCTCGCCCGCCGGACAAGTCCGGGAAAAGGAAGATGGTAACCCCTACTTACTCAGCTTTCTCCTACTATTCAGCTTTCTCCACAGACCACAGAACAATAGCCTGCTAGCTTAGCTTCCAAAGAAAGACGGCTGACACTGTGTACATTCTGTGACTGTGAGTGAGATCCCTCTATGGGCGGGCTGAAAACATGCGGAACAGCTCCTCCTACTGGCTGTAGTCTTTAGCCTCTGGCCAGAAAATCCTCCGATGACGCAAAATGACGATTTTTGCGTCATCGGAGGATTTTTTCCAGACAAAAAATACATAATTCTCTTGTCTCAGGGGGATATGAGGGTGGAAAGCATGGTAATTCGAAAATACTACAGGTTTTCTACTAATACAAAGCTTAATGCTAAATCCTGAAGTAACCCTTTAAGTTTATAAAGCGACGAGAAATTCTTTTCGCAGTTATACTTTTTCACATAGTATAACTGCGCAGCGCATCTGTGTTGTACTTCACACGTAGGCTCACTATTGGCCGACGCTGGTCATGTGTGTGATGCGTGTGACGTGCAACACAGAAGCGCTGTGCAGTTATACTACGTGAACTAACTCGAGGCCCAGAGAGAAGGAAATGAATAGTGGAATAAAGTCGTTATTTTTGTTGTTTTTTTGCGGACAAAAAGTATTCTCGTCGCTTTATAAACTTAAGATTGAGCCACTGTAGTCACTTGGACTATATTAACGATGTCTTTAATGCATTTTCTGGGCCAGCAAGTTATAACATCTTTAGAAGCCTATGGAGGAGTGAGCCAGCTCTCAGATTTAATCAAAAATATCTTAATTTGTGTTCCGAAGATGAACGAAGGTCTTACAGGGTTGGAACAACATGAGGGTGAGTAATTACTGACAGAATTTTCATTTGGTGAACTAACCCTTTAACCCTTTGCTAACCCTCCAGAATCGTCTGAATGAAAGAAACACGGTTCATGCCGACTGTGACATGAGTCAGAACGTGCCGCTGTCATCTGGTGGTCTCGGGAGGCCCGTGGGCTGATGGCTAACAGCATGAGTCGTCTCTTTGGGGGCGTTTGTGACTCATGCATGAGTCAAAGCAGGGTTCCCACGGGTCCTTGAAATCCTTGAAAGTTTGTGAATCTGAAAAAAAAAATGTCAAGGCCCTGGAAAGTTTTTGAAAATAAACATACATAGATACAGGTTCTTGAAAGTGCTTGAATTTATTTTGTGCAAGAAGTTTTCTGGAAAAAAATCCATATTATTCCCTCCGGTCCGCTAATGTGTTTGGCCAACACTTTGTGGCCTATGCATACTAGCTTGCTTGATTTACGTTAGTTACGTGCTTTTACGCGTTAGGCGAACCCTGTCAAAGACACATTTATTCATTAGCAGATGCTTTCAGGCAGCATTTCAGATGCTTTAATCATTGGGTCTGTAATCTGGGAATCGAACCCTTCACCTGAATGTTGCGAGCGCAGGGAAGCAGATTAAGTATACGGGCCGTCTGAAGGACGATTGTTTTGGCGCTCAAAACAATCGAGTTATTGTTTTGGAGCCTGACGGACAGATAACTCCGACCCACTTCCTTTGCCTGTGTTTTTTAAGATAAGTGCTAATTGGAGAGCCAAGCTGAATTATTGATGATCCTGAAAATGGTAATCGCTCTCCTCTTGCTGCAAATGAAGAGGGAGGGGGCATTTTTAATTAGCTCAACTGTGTCCACTAATGTGTTCAAAAGCTTCTTAACCCTCTACAGACCACATGATGATGAACAAAAACTTCAATAAACCAGGTTTAGGAAATGACTTTTGACCTCTGACTCAGGAAACTGTCTTTTATACTTCACAATGGACTATACAATTAAACATTTGAAAGTATATTTTATTTGTAACTTGAACTGTAAACCTCTTTAAAATAAATTTTATATTAAACAAAAATCACATTTTATTTATTCACCAACAATAAAGCAATATTTTGAATTTGCTTTTATTTCTATATCATCTTTTTTCTTACTTTTTATTATATATTTTTTAGTGATTTTTATCATTTTTAATTAGTTTAATTTTGAATTTATATAATTCAAAATAAATAATTGTATTATTATTATTATTATTTTAAATTATTGTAGTTCCTCAACTTTTGAAAATGTATTTTCATTTAGTTGCCGAGGTCACACTTCTTATTTTCATAAATTTTTTTAGAAGTTTAAGTTTTTCATCTAATATTTATTTTATTTCAGGTTTATTTCAATAAAACAATTTTTAATAGTTTTAATTAGCAATAACAACCGTGATTCTGATGTAGATGAGAGTTCCATGATGTGTAAGGCGTTGCTATGTGGTTGCTAAGGTTTTCTGAGTTGTTTTTAGTGTGTTGCTAAGTAGTTTCTGAATGCATTATAGTCATGTTTCATCTACACGACACCAATATTGATATATTAATGTTATAATCATCTATATCAATACTCTATAAACATGCTAATTTGTACTAAATATTCCGTACAGACCATTTGAATTTTAAACAATTTTGAAGACAAAATGTCTATCAGATTTTTTTTGAAGACAAAAATAACTACTTAGGTTTGTTGCCTTGGTAACTAAAATACTCTAACCCTTTACAGATAACAAAACTAGCATTCAATAAAACTATGAGTCAATATGACTTCATAAAGCCGAGAAGCATTTAATTATAGCCTTTGAAGTGTAAAACCACCTGTTTTTTTATGCGTGTGATTTATAAATGTTGTGTTAATGTGTATGTCTCTCTCTCTCTCTCTCACAGCTCTGGGTCTCTTTAGCGTGAGCGTCTGCCTCGTCCCACGCACACCGTCGCCATGACGACCTCGGCCCTGCGCCGGCAGGTGAAGAACATTGTGCACAACTACTCGGATGCGGAGATCAAGGTGCGGGAGGCGACCTCCAACGACCCCTGGGGCCCGTCCAGCTCGCTGATGTCGGAGATCGCAGAGCTGACCTTCAGCGTCGGGGCCTTCAGCGAGGTCATGGCCATGGTGTGGAAACGCCTCAACGACCACGGCAAGAACTGGAGACACGTCTACAAGGTGCCCGAGTCTGTTCTCGAGGGCCTCCAGGGGACTTAAAGGGATAGTTCACCCAAAAATGAAAATTAGCCCTTGATTTACTCACCCTCAAGCCATCCTAGGTGTATATGACATTCTTCTTTCAGACAAATACAATCTGAGTTATATAAAAAATGTCCTGGCTCTTTCAAGCTTTATAATGGCAGTGAATGGCCGTTTCTGTTTTAAAGTCCATACAAGTGCATCTATCCATCATACAAGTGCATCTATCCATCATACAAGTGCATCTATCCATCATACAAGTGCATCTATCCATCATACATCTATCCATCATACAAGTGCATCTATCCATCATACAAGTG
Organism: Abramis brama; assembly: GCF_963993115.1. Lineage (NCBI taxonomy): Eukaryota > Metazoa > Chordata > Actinopteri > Cypriniformes > Leuciscidae > Abramis > Abramis brama. Next base: position 14,865,537 of record NC_139964.1, on the reverse strand, counting down.
CATCTATCCATCATACAAGTGCATCTATCCATCATAAAAGTGCATCTATCCATCATTAAAGTGCATCTATCCATCATAAAGTGCATCTATCCATCATACAAGTGCATCTATCCATCATTAAAGTGCATCTGTCCATCATAGAAGTGCATCTATCCATCATAAAAGTGCATCTGTCCATCATAAAGTGCATCTATCCATCATACAAGTGCATCTATCCATCATAAAAGTGCATCTATCCATCATTAAAGTGCATCTATCCATCATAGAAGTGCATCTATCCATCATAAAAGTGCATCTGTCCATCATTAAAGTGCATCTGTCCATCATAAAAGTGCATCTATCCATCATAAAGTGCCTCTATCCATCATAAAGTCCATCTATCCATCATACAAGTCCATCTATCCATCATTAAAGTGCATCTCTCCATCATAAAAGTGCATCTGTCTATCATAAAAGTGCATCTATCATGATAAAAGTGCATCTATCCATCATAAAAGTGCATCTATCCATCATAAAAGTGCATCTATCATCATAAAAGTGCATCTATCATCATAAAAGTGCATCTATCCATCATAAAAGTGCATCTCTCCATCATAAAAGTGCATCTGTCTATCATAAAAGTGCATCTATCATGATAAAAGTGCATCTATCCATCATAAAAGTGCATCTATCCATCATAAAAGTGCATCTATCCATCAAAAGTGCATCTATCCATGATAAAAGTGCATCTATCCATCATAAAAGTGCATCTGTCCATCATAAAAGTGCATCTATCCATCATAAAAGTGCATCATCTAAAAAAAAGTTGTTTTAGGGTTTAGTTACCCTAATGCAGGGGTTCCCAAACTTTTCCATGCCAAGGCCCCCCAAATACCACTAGGTTCTGGCCAAGGCCCCCCGTATTGAACCCATCGACAATACTACGGCACGGCACATGTAGAAATAAATAAATAAAACATCTAGGTGAACATCAGATTATGTGATGGTGTTTGATACCAGCCAATCAGAAAGATGAGATGCACCGATTACAATTTTCAAGGCAGATTCCGATTTTTCATTGCGTTTGACCTGCCGATACAGATTTAAGCCGATTCTGATTTCATTTTTTCTAACCACTTTACAGCACACACAAATATTTATTTTATATATATATATATATATAATAAAACACCACTTTTACCCAAACTGGTTAATAAAAACAAGTTTAAATGGATACATTCTCTATAAATATTTTTGTCTTCATTTTCTTTTCTGACATAGCCTACTCCTTGTTAAAACACACTATACATGCAAATTAAAAAAATCGGCCAATTCTTGTCACTAGCCGATCAATCAGATATCAGATAGGCTATGCAACAAATTATTATAATGTTTTTTCATAACAATACTCATATTAGCAAATATTTATTTTTTAACGTTTTTTAACTTTTTTTTTTCCAACTTGTTGCGGCCCACCTGGCGCCCCCTGGCGGCCCCCTGAGGGGCCGCGGCCCCCACTTTGAAAACCCCTGCCCTAATGAACTAATGAACCCACCATTTAAGAAATCCCCCCCGAATTTGCGCTAATTTGAAAGCGAACCCGTGGACACGTGCAGTCGTGCGCATTTTAGTTTCGCTTTTAAATTAGCACCAATTCGGGCGCGGATTGCTTGAATGGTGAGTTCATTATAATTCTTAATGAAAAACACAACAACAAAACAGTGCAATGATAAATTAGCTTAAATAGGCGCTTTTACACCAAATATTGCTCCATCATCTTGTCAGTCAGCTCCTCACTCTCGTGATGAATGAAATCTGACTCCTGCTGCTGATCTGTGCTGCGACTCTCGTTCAGCTCACGATTTATTAAGCAGACACGTTCAGTTTAACAGTGTCTGTTCTCTAACTGAGCTAAATGATTTTATAAAAAAAAAATAAAAAAAATAATCAAATCGGCGGGTGGTGCCACAGTGGGCAAGTTTCTTAACACCGGTAACACCGACTATCGTAGCAAGCCTAGTCTAATTTACAAAGTATGTAATGATGAGGCGGTGTCGTGTGTCTGGTCCAGAATAGGGACTAACTGGCCAATATATGTATAATGATTTCGAGTTATTTCTAGTCTAATTTGCAAAGTGTTATTCCTAGTTTATTTCTAGTATAATTAATGCATTTAGGAGATTTCTAGTCTAATTCAAATAGTATAATTAATGAGTTTGAAAGATTTCTAGTCTAATGATTTCAAGTGATTTCTAGTCTAATTTACAAAGTGTATAATGATGAGCGGATGTCGTGTGTGTGTGTGTGTGTGGTCCAGGCTCTGACGCTGCTGGACTATCTGGCCAAGACGGGTTCGGAGCGGGTGGCCCAGCAGTGCCGCGAGAACGCCTTCACCATCCAGACGCTGCGCGACTTCCAGTACGTGGACCGGGACGGCCGGGACCAGGGCGTGAACGTGCGCGAGAAGGCCAAGCATCTGGTGGCTCTGCTGCGGGACGAGGAGCGTCTGAGGCAGGAGAGAGCGCAGGCGCTGAAGACCAAAGAGAGGATGGCGGGCGGGGGGGCGGTTCCTCCCGCGTGTCCCAGCCGGCGCAGCAGTCAGCCTAGCATGGCCGCGCTGTACGGGGAAGAGTTCAGCCACTCCAGGGGATCCCCGTCCTCCTTCAACTGTGAGTAGGGTTGGGTCCCCAGCTCGGTTCTTTTAAAGGTGCAGTGTGTAAGTTTAAGCTGCATCTAGTGGTGAGGTTGTGAACTGCACCCAACAGAAGTTACGGTGGTAAATAAATGATAAACTATAAAGACTCCAACTTTTTTCTTTGTAACATCTTGTTCAGGTTTGAGTCTAATTATAATGAAACATTATTGAAAAACTGTTTTGTTTTTTGTTTTTTTTTCGGTACAAAAAAAAGCTTATAAAAACATTAATAAACTGAGTAAAATTACATTTGTTTAAAAAATATATTTTGTTACAAAATTACATTTTGTTGCCTTTGTGTAAACCGCAAACGAACAGTGCACAAGGGTTAAAGGTGCCGTGTGTGATTTAGCGGCATCTAGTGGTGAGGTTGTGAACTGCAGCCAACAGAAGTTACGGTGGCCGACAGGAAGTGATGTCGTCGTCAGAGACAGCAGAGAGTAGCCAGTTAAGCATTGAGGTTTCTTTACAAAGACAAATTAAGAAATTAGGTTTACTTAATTATTCAGTAAAACGATATGTTATTGTGAATATTGTTGGTACTTGTTCATCATTGTGTCAGTGTTTTATTCGCTGACTTTAGCTAGCTTCATTACACGAAACGTGTTTGTCCGTTCAGGCCACTGTAGAAACATGTCGATGTAAGCGGACCCGCGGTGTGTGTAGATAGACATGCCTCATTCTAAGGTAATAAAAACACAACGGTTCATTATGTAAGGTCTTTATACACCACTGAAAACATAGTTATGATTTATGATATTGCATTTCTGTCAACGGATCCTTCTAAATATATATATAAATATTACACAATGCACCTTTGAGTTTTGATTTATTTATAAGGCAAAATTAAATCATCCACAGATGCTTCTGTCATGTGCTGTTGTGTTGTTTATAGTTTAATGAGGCTGTGTGACAGCGACACACACACACACACACACACACACACACAGTATAACTGAAGTGAGATGGTGATGCTTTATGACAGTAATCACAGACATTACACTCATAAATATAAACATTGATGTTCGTTCACTCTGTCTGTCAGCGTCGTCCTCGTCTCCCCGAGCCTCTGATCTGGAACAGACTCGACCGCAGACCAGCGGAGAAGAAGAACTACAACTGCAGCTCGCACTGGCCATGAGCAGAGAGGTACACACACACACACACACACATACATTATTGTACATCTATCTTTATGAGGACATTCATTGACACAATGCAATCTCTAGCCGCTTACCCTAACCTTACCCATCACAACTAAGTGCCTAACCCGACCCCTGACCCTAAACCGACCCTTAACCTCATTATAACCTTATCCCTAAAACCAAGTCTTGACCCTCAAACAGGCCTTTAAAGGCTCTCAGAAAGTGAGGACAGGCCAAAATGTCCTCACTTTACTCTCTCTGTCCTCACTCCAATGGTCTAACACTCAAACTGGTCCTCACAAAGATAGTTGTACAAGTACACACACACACACACACACACACCCACACACACCCACACACACACCCACACACACACACACACACACACACACACACACACACCCACCCACACACACACACACACACACACACAGACACCCACCCACACTCCTGCTGCTGCATGCTGGGAATGAAAGACACTCCAACACGGCATGTGTTCATTTACCACATCAAAAACCACAGAAACTGAAAACCAACAGAGATCGTTTACAGGAAACAGTCTAATGTAAAGAAGAGAGAGTGTGTGTGTGTGTGTGTGTTGGAGCAATTTTTAGAGCTATATCTTTATGGTTATTGTTATAGGTTATCACCAAACACTGTTGTCGTGCAAATGAACGGCGAGAACACATTAAAAGTTTTCAGTTTCCTGTTTGAACGGTGCCATGTAAGCGGACCCTAAGTTAATAACTAATGATCTTTGCAACGGAAGTGAATCAATCAAAACTAACTTTAGCTGGACAATAACTTTATTCTAGAGCTGCTGTAAAGACAAACAATCTCTGTTACTGTAATCTCCTAATATCACTGTAAAGCTGCTTTGAAACAATCTATATTGTTAAAAAGTTTATAGTTTAAATATAGTTTTCGTCGTTTTTGAACAGGCCTGCTTGTATTAACCCCTTCCTCCTCCTCCTCTAATTATATTTCTCTGTTCCTCTCATGTGTTTTTCTGCTGTGAATGTGCAGAGCTCATTAACCTCCTGCTCTTTTAATCCTAATTAATCCGTTCACTGACCGACGGCGCCCCCTTCAGAAGGGTGTGTGTTGATCATGTGCCCTGTCCCGCAGGAGCATCGCGGTCACCATGGAGACGACGCTCAGCCTCGTCTGCAGAAGGTCGTGGAGGAGGGCGAGAGACTGTCAGAGGTGAGAGAGAGACAGAGAGAGAGAGAGAGAGACAGAGAGAGTGAGAGACACAGAGAGAGAGAGACACTTGCTACGTTTACATGCACAACTTGTGTTTGAAATTTGTTTTGAAATTTCAATCGGATTGAAAGGGAAGGTTTATTCCTTTTGTAATCCGATCGAGAGAACATGTAAACACTTGATCAAACTGAAAACCGAAACTGAAAGGACTGCGCATGTGTAATGATGTATAAATACCGTAATGACAAATGACGCGCAGAACGAGCTGTTCTTCCTGATGAATAAAGTGTGGTATAAACAAGTGTCCCGTCATTCTATGATCCTCCTTTCACTGTGTCTGTGAAGTGGAGCAGGACAACGGCCCACCAGTCCTTGCTTCTCATCCACAGACGACTGGTTTTGGGCATTTTTACTGCGTGAAATGAATATAAGCAGCACGACACAACGGTTCATAAGCTCATAGTCTCTGAATAATGACCAGAAATGGATAAATATTAAGTCTGCTGTTTAAAACAAATAAATAATTAATGTAGGACAATGGTTTTTATACGCAAACATCGGGAAACTCTGTATATTAGTTCAGTGTGCGCATGTCAAAAAATCTATACCGATTTGAAGCTTGTGACGTATAAACACACACATCAACCCGATCACACGTTTAGCGTTCATGTAAACACTACGTTCAGATTCATCAATCGGAATGAATTCAGTGCGATTGCAACAGAAGTTGTGCATGTAAACGTATCCACTGAACTCCTCATGATCTGCTGACGCTGCTTTCCTCTCACAGTCGGCCATCATCGATCTGGTGGATGTGTTCGGTCCCGCACCGCTGAGCGACGACCCCTGGGACGCCCCGCCCACCTGCGCCGTGACCTCTGACCCCTGGGAGTCTGTCGGTCAGTCATCAATGCGCTAGTTGCGTTCACGCATTCATTTTTAAGAATAGTTGGCGATTTCCTCTGTACGTCACCAAAAAAATATTGTCTTTAAATTTCATTCAACTGTACAAATCTTACAATTTATCAGTATTTTCAGCATTTTTTTTAACATTCTTTTAGTTTCTTCAAATGAAATCAGCATTGATGACGCAAACGTTGTGTCAGCATCTTTTTCGTATAGATCTTGTTCAAATTTCAACGTTGATTGATCAGTATTTTGTTAACCTTTGTGTTAAAAAATGTAGTAAACTCTTTTTTTCAGTGTTGAAATAACAACTGACTTTATTGTAAAAAGTAAAAAAGTTAAAATCCACAGTGTCATTTCAGTATCATTGAGATTACAGTGTTTATTAATAGTTTGAATCAGTTTTTATATTTTCCATTTTAAGTTAGATTTTTGTTAAGGTTTTAGTAATTTTATTGTGTGTTTTATGTCATTTTATTAGGTTTTGTCTGTATAGGCTAGTTTTTATTCACTTATCAGTTTTAGTTTTAGTCTCAAAAGTAACTTGAGAGGAACTGGTTTATACTTAAAACAAGAGAAATCCATGAAAACAAGAGTTGATCTAAAGCAGCGTTGCTCCTCCTCAGGGAAATGTATCCTGTTTTAAGGATTTTAAAGAGATTTTGAAGGATGTTTGACAGTGAAGTGTGGCTGTTTCTGCTTCAGCTGTAGTGAAGTCCAATAACCCAGGGGTTGATAGTCCCTGGACGGCCCGCCCCCCCTCCAGTAGCCCCGCCCACCCCTGGGGAACCCACCAATCGCCTCCTGACCCCTGGGATGCCCCGCCTTCAAACTCCACCTCTAATATGGATGGAAAAGCCTGGAGGAGCCCAGCGCGACAAAGTGAGACACTTTTAAACAAGTTTTCACAGTGACGACCCAGTAAATTAAAATAATGCATTTTTCTAGAGAATAAAGAGAGGATCCCTATAATACCAGGTGCAAAAAATTACATTTTAATTTCATTTTATACAGTTTGTGGCATAGAAACAACACCAGACATCCTTTATGTTAAAACTCAAACTTTCACTGTATATATTTAAGAAAAATGTGTTATTTATGTTTAAAATATTTATATTTATATATAATTTAAATGATGTATAAATATACAGTATATGCATGCAAATGCGATTAATTGTTGCCCAGCACTAATGTAAAGTGAAAGTTTGTGTTTCTTTAGAGATCCGTCTCTATATTCTCTGCTCTTCATTCTAGTCCCGAGTGGGAAGGACCCATTTTCCATTACAGAGGAGGAGGAGCTTACAGCGGAGGGGGAGGGGCCTGTAGTGGAAGGGGAGGGGCCTATCCAAGTGTTCAGCCCTCGCTGCGAGAGTCCTGCAGGTCCTCATCACACCGTCCTCACACTCGTGTCCCTCTCTGAGTTGAGTTGAAGCTCATTCGCATCTCTCCTTCCAGATGCCGATCAGTTCGGCGAGTTGGTGGCGAGCGTTCAAGTGAACGGATGGGGAAACGACAGTCCGGAGGCCTTTGACCTCTCTCGTCTCGGGCCTCCCCTCGACGCGGTGACCCAGAGACAGTGCCGAACCCCAGAAGCGTTCCTCGGACCTACCGCTGCCTCCCTCGTGAACCTGGACACACTGATCCCAGCCAACCCGCCGGCCAAGAGCAAAAACCCCTTCCTGTCAGGTAGGAACGCTTCATTCGCACTCGCTGGTGGTGTATATGTGTCTAGTTTTAAAGGAGTAGTTAAAATCTCCTGATAATTTCTCACCTCCACGTCATCTAAGATGTCCATGTCTTTCTTCAGTCGAAAAGAAATGAAGGTTTTTGAGGAAAACATTCCAGGATTGCTCTCCATATAGTGACTTCAATGGGGTCCAACAGGTTGAAGGTCTAAATGTGAGTTTCAGTGCAGCTTCAAAGTCTCGACACGATCCAGCCGAGGAATAAGAGTCTTATCTAGACAAAACCATCGGCCATTTTATAACAAAATAAACATTTATATACTTTTTAACCACAAATGCTCTGCGGTGAGCCACACATTACGTAATCACGTTGAAAGGTCACGCGTGTTCCTGTTCAAAAATGTTGGGTAGGGCAAAAAACTCCAAACTCCAACTTCAAAATCGTCCGTTGTTTTATCTTTTATGTATTTACATTTTTTTGTAAATGGACTTAGATTTAGTCTTTGCACGTTCACTTTGTAAACACTAGGTCGGTACTTCCGCCTACGTCACGCTTGACCTTTCAACAAGATTATGTAATGTGTGGCGCATCACAGCTAATGCAAGACGAGCATTTGTGGTTAAAAAGTATATAAATGTTTATTTTGTTATAAAATGGCCGATAGTTTGTCTAGATAAGACTCTTATTCCTCGGCTGGGATCGTGTCGAGACTTTGAAGCTGCACTGAAACTCACATTTGGACCAGTTGGACCCCATTGAAGTCACTATATGGAGAAAATCCTGGAATGTTTTCTTCAAAAACCTTAATTTCTTTTCGACTGAAGAAAGAAAGACATGAACATCTTGGATGAAGTGAGTAAGTGAACTAATCCTTGAGGAAGTGATTGGCTGATTGTGTGTCTCAGGTCTGAGCTCGCCGTCTCCCACAAACCCTTTCCACTGTGAGCCGCCCAGACTGACCCTGAATCAGATGCGTCCTCACTCCACCTCTCCGCTGCCGGCTCCCGCCCTGTCCTACAGCGCTTCTCTTCCTCAGCCGCTCCTGCAGCAGAAGCCCCAGACTCTGCCCTCGTCCCACACACAGCCGCCCCACGGCCTGCTGGATCTGCCCAGCAACCTCCCGCTGCCCCTGCTGCCCCTCACCCCCCCCAGCCGACACACACAGCCACAGAGCCACAACCCCTTCCTCTGAGGAACTGCTCCGCTTCACGACCCCAAACCGGATCACAGGGATTCAGTTTCAGTGTGAACGGACTGAAGCGCTGATTCTGAGTCTGCAGTGTTACAGTGACACTACCTTTCCAATAATGCAACACACATTTAATGACTTTAACTTGCGTTCATTCGTCTGTATTAAAGCGCGAGAGCTCAGACTGCATTATCACATTTATATCGAGCTTAAAGTCAACATGAACTCAAGTCAGACTCCGTTTACTTTCCTTACGCACCGTCCTGATCTTATTGTGTCATCAGTGCATGTTATATTCCCAAAACCTGGTTATAATCACAATATTTCGTCATGCTCTGTCCCTCAATCATCTAGGTCAGGAGTTTGCCACGGACCCTCATCCTAAAATGTACAAGGCAGATAAATATATTTGACCCAAATTATTCAATTGAAATTTAGTTAAATATTAATTAAAATGTAATTATTAAAATATTATTTTAAAAATATTATTTATTATTACTATGAATGTATCTTTTTTACTTTATTTATTTATTTATTTATTTTTGCACGTTTAAAGTCCCAAACTATTAAATTGAAATTTAATTAAATATTAATTGAAAGGTAATACTATAATTATGTGTAAAATATTATTTGATAAATATTATTGCTATAAATGTAGCTTTTTTTACTTATTATTATTTATTTATTATATAATATTATTATTATATTTGCATGTAAAGACTAGGGCTGCACAGTATTGGAAAAAACTGGCTTTGCGATGTTTTGCTTTTCTGCGATATATATTGTGAATGAAAAATACAGAAATCTTTCAGAATAGCTCTATTTGAGGAAAAATAATCATGTTAAAGCGATTAGGGTGATTTTGTTGGGGAGTGCAGTGGTGTAGAACATTAAAAAAGACAAAAAATTAAAGTGCAAAATCATTTTAGGGCTGAATGATTTTGGAGAAGTTTTCCAAATTTCGAGAACCAACTCGAAACTTAAGGTTTTAAGTTTTTTAAGTATTTCCACTTGAGTTTTTATAGGTCACATTCATACAGTTTTTTAAATAAATAATATATTAAACATATTGTAATAATACTATTGTACTGTAAAATAAAAATACTGTAAAATTACAATACTAATATTTACGTCTTAATTTGCAAACGGTAAACGTCAAGCTTTTATTTTGCCGGGTTGCCGCATTAATGAGTGCGCCGCCTGCTCGAGGGTGAAGCCGCTGTATGTTCATTTACACGCGTGACACTCACAAAACCACTTTATTCACAGTAAATGACGTTCTGATGACGTTTAAACATGTATTATACGCATATCATTAATTAAATCGCAACTCACGCGATTTCACAGTTTCACAGCCAATTTGCGATATAATTTGTTTTCCGATATATTATGCAGCCTTAGTAAAGACCCAATTTATTACATTAAAAATTTATTTACTATTAATTATAAATTTAATCTTACTTATGTATTTAATTTATGTACTTTTTTTTTTTATTCAGAATTTAATTTTATTTATTTATTTATTTGACAGTTTTTTCACTGTTTTCCTATAATCTGATGGTTGCGGTTTGAAAACCCCTGATCTAGGTCACATGTGTGGGGAGAATAATCTAAACCAATAGCCACATAGTTACCGAGGCATTATAAAGCCACTGATGTAGGCGGTTTCCTGCACATAGTTGATGTAGTAACTCAACGCTGGCTAACATAATGCAGACGACAGCAATAATAGCCATTCTGGTGTGCAACGTTCACTTCTCACAATCCGCTCCACTCCTGACTGATAAACCCTTGATGCTGTCACATGATGGGTTGTGAATGTGGTTTCATGTTGACTTTAATATGACCCTGGCTCAGCGCTTTACTCTCGCTGCACAGGAACAGCATGCTGCTAATGAACCCACCGAGAGATTACATGTCAGTACTTCAGGACTGAAGACACTTCAGGAACATGATGAATCTCCACCGAGAACACGCTCCTTTCTGTTGCCTCGAATCAGTGGATCGTGTGCAATGAGATCCGGCGCTGATTGTAACCGAGCTCCTGTCTCACCGACAGTCCCACAATGCACTGGGGCTGGCGCCTCACTTCCTGTCTGGATCTCAGGAGCGCCACCCACAGGAACCCCATAGCCAATCAAAACTCTGAGAGGACGAGTCGAGTAATGAATGATCCGATGCTGTTATTTCCTCCACTCAGAACGAGACTGGAGATCGAGGACCAGCTTTACTGTTAATCACTGGTGATGAGTGTGTGTCCCAGTACAGGAGAACCAGGTTAATCCTTCAATCTACTATCAGTTAATGGTGTGTATTAAAGACACTAATAAATGAATGTTATTCACTTTTAACGCTCCATGTTCTGTCCCTCGGCTCTCAGAAACAGTGCGTCTCGTGTCCAGCAGAGGTCGCTCTTTCTAAAGCTGATGAATATTAATCATGTCTGTAATGTACAGTGAACTCAAGAGGATATTCTGATATTTAAAGCCATTCGTTTCCGATGCGTTGAGGTATTTGAACTTTTGTTCAGGATGTGATGTGTAAATTATACGCGAGATGAGAGAATTACCAGTATTTTTCCACTAAACATTATTTTTTTAAACACTATTTTTGTAGAATTGCATGCGGTTATGAATAATTATGCTTGATATAATTATTTTATAGTTATTAATGTGTGTGTGTGTGTGTGTGTGTGTGTGAGAGAGAGAAAGAGAGTGTGTGCGTGTGAGAGAGAGAGAGGTTTAACGGTCTCACTGATCTCACATGTCTGAACCTGCACTTTTTCTAGCGGTTTGGCTGGTTTCAGGTGCACCTGCTTCACTCTGTGTGTGTGTGTGTGTGGGTGTGGGTGTGGCCGGCGTAAACTCTTGCTTTCGCGTGCAGATATTCAGATATATGGTCCAGGCTTGTGTTTCAATGATCTTCAGTCAGGCTTGTATTACTAATACTAATATCTGGAGTGTTTATGGACGCAAAGGAGCAATTCCACACCATTTTGAGTATTTATTATTTTATACGTGTAAGCATGAAAACCTCATGAAACCACAAGACAAAAAAAAAAATAGTGTTTTATATAAATATAATTCAGTGCTTCACATGATGTTTTACTTCATATAGCTCATGTGAACTGTTGGTTATATAAAATATTCTTATTTATTTACAGGCTTTATTGATATTGATCTGCTGTGATTTTCAGATATTAACGGCTAATTCTCTTCCTCAGATTGTGTTTGCTGAGACTCGTCTGTTTTCTCTTCAAGTTGCGTTTTCCGTGTCTTTTTGTCCGCGTTTGAAACACAACAGTTGACAAGGAGGCGGAGTCTCCAGCAGAAGGGGTGGAGTCTTCAGCAGAAGGGGCGTAGTCTCCAGCAGAATGGGTGGAGTCTTCAGCAGAAGGGGCGGAGTCTCCCACAGAAGGGGCTGAGTATTTAGCAGAGGGGGCGGGGTCTTCAGCAGAATGGGCGGAGTCTTCAGCAGAAGGGGCGGCGCTTCCTGCATTTGTATCTGGTTTAACATCTGGAGGAGTGGAAGCGCTTTCATTGAGGTCCATGTGACTTTGGACTGAAGTGTGAAGGTTTGAGACGTGTGAGTTTGAAGGCGCGGACTGAGAAAGCTGACAGAGAGCGAACGCTGCTGTCTTCTCTACAGATAGATGATCGTCCTCCTGTGATGTCACAGCACCCATAATCCCCTGCTTCAGCAAGCAGCTCTGTGATTGGCCGAGAGACATCTTCATAGACAGGTTCAGAGGACTGTCTCTCCTGGAGAGGTTGAGAGGAACCAAAGTATCGTCGTTTCCCGCTCCTTCCATCTCTCTGAATGCAGGAGAAACAAGACACAAGTCAATATATTTAAACATGGGATTACGTATTTTATTTATTTATTTATTTATTCAATAATTATAATTATATCAATTAAAATTATATGTTATAAAAAGTAATATGAATTTTAATTTCATATTTTGCAAAATTATAAATATTAATTTGTAAAATTCTAATTATGTATTACCCAAATTATAATAAATTGTAAAATTAATAATTTAATAAATAATGAATATGTACCTTAAGGAGATTTTATATTTTATTTTATAATTAGTCAAATTATCAAAAATAATATGCGTAATTATAATTGTAAATGATAAATAAATGTTAAAATGAATCATTTAATTAAAACAATATATTAGTACTGTTAAGTTTTTTAATGGAATTTAAAATTATCCATAATAACTTTATTTTACTTTATTATAAATGTATTTAATTTGTAGAAGATCTGATCTCAGGGAGATTATATTTTTATGTAATTTTAATTTAATAATTCGTCAATTTATCCATGATGTGTAAAATTATAATTATATAATACAAATTATAATGTTACAATTATTGATTTAATAAATAATTAATTTGTACTCTGATCTCATGGAGATTATTTTTTTTTATTTTAATTTAATAATTTGTAAAATGAAACATTGATTATAAATATGATTAATTTGTAGAAGATCTGATCTCAGGGAGATTATATTTTTATGTCATTTAAATTTAATTATTTGTGAATTTATTTATAACGTTAAATTATAATTATATATCATAAAAAGTTACAATTAATCATTTAATAATTAATTAATTTGTACTCTGATCTCATGGTGATTGTTTTTTTATTTTAATTTAACATTTGTAAAATGATCCATAATAATTTGTAGAATTATATATTATCAATAAATTTAAATAAATTAATTGAATTTAATCAGTAATTAATTTGTTGCAGCTCTGTCCTCAGGAATATTCCAGTTGAATGTAATGTGGATGTTCTGACCTCTCAGGAAGACTCCAGTCCTCCTGTGTCTGTGTGGCCACGACCCTCTTCTCTGATTGGCTGGCTGGAGCCTCATCATGTAGTGGGAATGTCATGTAGTGGGAATGCTCAAACCCGTCGGGTCTGTCCGGTGATCCAGCAGCGGATCGTCCCGTCTCCGGACTCGCCTGAACCTCCTTCCCCGTCAGATTCACCACGAGCGCGTACGGATCATACGGGAAGCCGGGAGTCGGGATCGTGTAGCAGTTCCTGAAACACTCCCCCGGGAACGCCACAGGGAACAACGTCTGTGGGAAGAGTCCGCGAGTGACGTACGGATGAGCTACCGGCTCGTAGATGTATGGGTTGTAATGAGCATGGAAAGGGAACGGGAAATGAAACCCCGGATGATACAGGAAATCTTCGGCTCGCTCCTGATGGAGTGGCTCGTTTAGGAGGTTCGGAGCGCCGGGGGTAAACAACACCGGAGGCCTCCAGACGGACACGGGAGTGAGAGGATGAATCGCTTCCGGTTTGAACACGGTCCCGGGAGTTTCCTTGGATGAGGACACCGTTTGAGTATCTGAGGGATCCACTGAGATCTCCTGTGACGGATCCACTGGGACCTCCAGTGACGGATCCACTGGGATCTCCAGGTCCTCCTCGTCTTCATCCGAGTGTGCGGAGGGGTTGTTTTCCTCTCGTCTGCCGGGTCGGGAGCTCACGGACATGGACACGTCACACAGGTTGTACTTCATGTGGTTGAACAGGTGGGATTTCTGGTTGCAGGTGAAGGGACACTGGAAACACTGGTATAGGAAGGGTTTTCCAGCGGGACGAGGGATGTAGTGAGGTTTCTTCGGCTTACGCTCCTTCACGGGGATGTCCATCGTGGCCATGGATAATGGATAATGGTCGTTTTTAAACCCAGAAACGCATAAATGACCCTGTAAAGAGAAGGATTTAGGCCATTCATGGACATTGAGGTAAAAACAACAAAAAACAGGTGATAACGATAAACAATCTTTGGTCTATTAAATCCTCTTCCAGAATGGTTAAGATTTGCATCAAATCAAGACACCTTTAAACATTGTTGGAAACATTTGGGATAAAGTGCACAAGGCAACAAAATATATAACATTATTTTAGTGGTTTTTGGATATTTTAATCCACAAAACTTACATATTGTGCCTTTAAATCTTGAAGCTGTTCACCTTTATTTATAGCGCTTTTTACAGAGTGTTTCAAAGCAGCTTCACAGAGATAACAGGAAAATAATGCAACACAGTTTGTTTCTAGAAGAAAATAGTGTCACAGTCCAGCTTAAGGAAGTTCAGTGATGGTTCATTTTTATGTAAAAAAGTTATATATATATATATATATATATATATATATATATATATATATATATATATATATATATATCCGATCTGGAGAAAACCGTGATCGTCCAGCTCAGTTCATATAATAGTGTCAATGCAGGCAGATCAATGATATTGTTGAATATTAAATGAAGCAGTATTATTAATATGGTAAAAGCTCATAATTCTCAATTTTGCTTCAAAATTTTTTCCATTCCATTATTTACATGAAAATAAATGTTTTTTTGCGGTTTAATCATCTCTTTTACTGATGACACACGCTGTGTTGAATACAGTTCAGAAGTGTGTGATTGGTGAGAGTTTTTGAAAGAAGTAGCCAACTGTAAAAACAGAAATATTGTGAAATATGCATTTTTAAGTGACACAATTCAAGGTATTTTGATGGTCCCTTGAGCACATTAGTAAGGTTGGCATGTCGACTCGCAGTCAGCAAACATTTATTGTCACGCTGGTTTAAAGTTTCTTTCCGCCACAGAATAAAAAACAAAAAAAAAGGTATTTTTGTCTCACAATTCTGACTTGCATGTTTATTATCTCGCAATTCTGCCTTTACTGCGGCCAGAAAACATCACGTGATGTGCTTTATCGGCTATTTGAATAAAAGCGGTCCTGTCTTTAATGTCCAGTGGTGTTTGAATAGCCGCTGTTAGCGCTGGTGAAACTCTAGCCTGAGGACAGTGAATGCGAACCCACTATGGAAATGAAGAGCTATAGTCATGCTAGTTTGCATGAGCTTCAGTCACTGGACACTTTATTTTACTTTTCAGTCTTATCTTCCTCTCTTTTAAACCATAGCCTACTTTATTTGCAGAAACCCTCCTCTCGGTCCCACCTGTGTCGCAACATGTGGTCGTTCAGGTTTCGCTGGTTGTGCGAGTTGGTGTCACTCATTTTCGGATAAACCCTCTTTTACATAATTACTTCTACTGCTTAAATGTAGGATGATTTACCGTGGTAAACCTAATTTACACCAAAATTCCATTAGCCTGCAGTTATATCGCGGTAAAATCATGACATATAGACTAATAATACGGGATCTTCATGAAACGATGTCCAATTCTGTCATTTTGTTTATTTATGACAGCGATTGATATGGTTCATTTCATATTAGAAACATGCATTTAACTGCTGCTTAAACTTAGGATGTTACACTTATACAAGTACACGTGATTGTCTTAAGTTTAAAAACCTTAAACGGCACTGTAATGATTTACCGTGGTAAACCTAATATACACCTAAATTTAATTTAGCCTGCAGTTACCACGGTAAAATCATTATATAGACTAATAATACAGGTCATTTTGTTTGTTTATTAGTTACATTTTTATGACAACGATGGATATGAAGTCGTAGGTATGATTGATTTCGTATTAGAAACGTGCACAACTCCACTTATTGTAACAGTTAAATGTTGCTCAGTTCTGTTTTGTTTATTTTGTATATTTAAATATATTTTTTTTTATTTACCGTGTGATAAAGCACCTAAAAGACTAGTTTATGTCACTGAAACTCATTTGTTGAGCTTATTTTGACTGATAAATGTCTGATTTTGTTCTTACCTCGCACACGTCCGACAGCAGAAGCTCGTGTCCTGTAACAGGTGTTTGTTTGGGGCGTGTGAGCGTCTTGTCTGTTTCACACTCTCTCACACACACACACACGCACACACAGACCGGCTCGACCCGTCGCGCGGGGTCACGTGTTTAGGGGGCGGGGCTTGAGGAGCCCCGAGGATACATCAACACTCACGCGCCTGCAGCTACTCGGAAAACACTCGGGCTTTCAACACAGATCGCTGGTGATACACTGACCATTACAAAGAAACGACGAGAAACACGTTGAATTGAACGTGATATTATGAATTAAGCAATGTATAGTTTTATTAAAGGTAGGCTATAGGCTAAACGCAGAGAGAAAGTGTGTGTTTAGCGGGTGACTGACAGGCATGATCAGAATGTGGTTGATTGAGATCTTTCTCTGTCTTTAGGGCACAGACATCAGTATATGACCACAGGTGCTGTTCTCTCTCTCTCTCTCTCTCTCTCTCTCTCTCTCTCTCTCTCTCTCTCTCTCTCTCTCTCTCTCTCTCTGTGTTTGCGTGCGAGTGCCGCTCCCTTTTTTTATGTAGCGAAAAAAAAAAAACTCCGATCACGGAGGGCCCCTCTCTGCGCAAGGGCCCCTGGGCACGTGCCCAGATTGCCCGTATGGTAGATCCGGCCCTGCACACACACTCACACTCACTCACTCACTCACTCACTCACTCGACCGTAAACAGAAGCGTTGGGAAGTGAGCAGAGGGTTGTTCCATAAAACAAGATTAGAATACAAGCCAGGCTTATTTTGGTTAGTCAGACTTATTGTGGGTGGATTCTGTTTCATAAAGCAAACTTAAAATAGTTCAAACTCAGTTACCCTGGCAACTTATGCTGGGAAACTAGCCTGGTCCAGGGCAGGCTAACTGTCAGGCTAAGCCTCAGCTGTTACACAGATCCTCTAACACCGACCAACAAGAACACAATGATATTACCACTGACACTCTCTCATACCATTATTGGACTTTATTAACCACTATTAGTCCAAAAATAAATACACAGTATACAGAAAATCAACTTAAATAAGGCTACAATGATAAATTAGACAATATAGACCTCTCTCTCTCTCTCTCTCTCTCTCTCTCTCTCTCTCTCTATATATATATATATATATATATATGTACTGTATTTATAGATATAGATAGATAAATACAATATATATACTGCAGGTTTTCTTTTTTTACTGGCTGAATGTTTTGTGCCCAAGATTTAATTAGATTGTTTTAAAGATTTATGAATACATTTCTCTCTGGTTTGTTTGGCAGCTGTAGTACATGTTTATGATTATTAATAGAACATTAGAACACAATCTAAAAAAAGCTTTGTAAAGCAGAAGTTAAAATCACAAAGTTAAAAATAAATAATTACAAAAGCACAGTACAAATTTTAACTGGTAAGATGAATCTGAGCTTAGTAATTGACCCTTCGCTAAGCCACGCCCGAAAACCGCCACAGGCCAATCGTGGCTTAGCAACCGTAACTAGGCGCGGGAGGTCTGGCAAGCTTTCGAGCGAGAGGGAAACATGCCGAAGCGTTGTGCGTATGGATTGTGCAAATCTGATACCCGGTATCCTAAAAGTTTGGACGGGGTGGTGGATTTTGTTCCCTTCCCGAAACCTAAAACCCAAGGGGAGAAATGCCGGGCGTCATCTTCATTTATATAGCGTTTTTAACAATGTAGATTGTTCCAAAGCAGCTTTACATTGATAATAGGAAATTAAAAGTAAAGTGTTTTGGCTTTATAGCAGCTCTAGAATAAAGTTATTGTCCAGCTCGTGGATCAAGCAGTGTGATTAAAGGTAAGACGGAGGCTCACTGACATAACTTAACGTTACTTAAAAATATATTTCAACATTTTGTTAATCGACGGCCAAACCGTTACCCCAATCCGATCGCGACTCTCCCGTTAGTTCTAGTAAAAGTAAAAGGTACTGTAGTTAGTAAAAGCAGGGAACATCACGGGGCTTGCCGGAGATCTCCAAGGAAAAGGTTGGTATGCAAACTTAATCAGTTCATAACAGTAAGTTAGTCCGACGTGTGAGCAGTAAGGTTAGCCTGGCGCGCTAAAAATATAAGCGGGAGAATGTTATCATTGCAAAGTGGTCAGGCTAATGTCTTGTGTTTATTCCACAATACATATGGATAAGCTGTTTGTTTTATAAATATTAGAATATTTTCAAATTTCACTTACCCTGCTGGGCATGCATATAGCTGTTCCTCAAATTTGTGTGTTTCCCATTTGAATGGTCAGCATATGAGGCGGTTGCTGCTTGCGCTGGGACCTAACGTTATGCTTTAACTTCAATTTTGATGAAATTATTCTCTAATCGTTTGCATATTATGTCGTGGATATAGCCCTCGAATGCATACTGCAGTATTGCACTCTCATATTTTCACCTGTTTGCCAAAAATGACTAATTATCTCCTTAGGAATGTCTGAAACCAGTGCATACATACTGTAATAGACGTGCCAGGCGCAAAAGCTTGACAGGCGTAGCAACAGTAACTAAGGAGGGCGGGGCTTAGCGAAGGGTCAATTGACAGTATATTAGCCTACATTTGATTTACCCCATTACAATAGTCCCTTTACAGTTATTGCTATCATAAAAATACACTTGTAGGTTTAAAATTCTAAATAAGGGACATCTAATGTCCAACTAACAAATATTTTAGCATATATATATATTATGTCTTTCAATTCAAACACATTTAACACAATTATACAAATGGACAGTTCCTTTAAAGACATCATATTTTCCCCCAATAAATATTCCTTATTTTTCCTTCTACTTTTTTTCTTTTGTGATAATACCCACCAACATACATACATATGATTTAAGGGGGAAAAGACAAAAAACAATAAATAAATATTAATAAAAATCTAACATTCACATATTTATATCAAACTCTTATAATGACACATAATTCCTAATAGTTATTCAAGTAATATTATTTAAATATCAAATATTCAATATTAAATAAGTAAATAAATAAAATAACAAATAACTAGAAATAAAAGGGAGGGTTATATAAAAATGTAGTTAATGTAGGCTAATATATATTCCTTTATTTTATGGAATATTCTTTGATTTTAGAGTTGCACATATCTTTTCAAAATGTATACATTTGCTCTTAATTTCATGTTATCCTCTCCATAATGTACTTTAGAAATTACATCTACTCATTTAAAACTGGGGATTCTTGCTTTCTCCAAAAAAAGATTGCATTAAAAGCTGTAATTCTCAGCATTCTAAATAAGTATGCATCATCTTTATTAAGTAGCATAGGTCCTATACCCAAAACTATATTTTGTATCTTTATATATTTAGTTTCTTAAAATAAACTTCCCTGAATTAGGCTATTCTGTTCACTGAAGTACTTCTGTTCGCTAGAAGTTCACTGCAACTTATCCAACATCCTAAAGATAAATTATTATAATTAGAAGATATTTCTAGTGTTATAAAATATCGCGTATTAATTTTCCAAGCAAAATGTATATTTAATTATTGCGCTCCTATTTGGCGCGCATGCGCGCAGCAGCGCTCGTTCAATATGAAGATTAGCAGCAAAATGGATACATTTGCATGACTTTCTAACATTTACAGATGGAGAATATAACTGTAAAATGTAAGTTTTGCACTGAGGGGGGAAAAAACAGCATAAAATATACGCTGTTTGATTTGATCCACGATCGACCTCTAGGGCTGCTTCAAAAACGCGTGCACACGCAATTATCTAGACTTGATAAACCTGGATCAAATTAGTGAGATTACGTGAACTTCAATTACCTTTTATGGAACCACTTTAGCCCCAACTTATTTGTTAGGCTCATTCAAGTCCGGTTTTGGAGTTTAACCCCCGCTTTTCTAAGCGTCTTTTATGGAACAACCCTCTGGTGACGACAGATGCAGGTCTACACACGTCAGCAGCTCCTGCATATGATTAATGCTGCAAAAATGACTCTATTTTTGTATTAATATAATATTTATTTATTATTTTACTTAATATTTATTTATATTAATTATATGGTTTTATTACTTCGTTTTTTATTATTATTCGGGTTAATTAGTAATTAATAATTATTACTTTTGTGTACTTTTCGAGATGGTCACGTGTGGTGTTGCCGCCTCACTCGTCCAATCACAGCTGCGCTCGCTGAGCGACAGCGTTTCAGTCCAATCAAATGCCCGTCCGCGTTTTCTCTCGGCCAATCATCTTGCCGCTCTCGCCCTGACGCGGAACTGGTCTGTGCGCATGCGCTCATCAACACACGCGCGAGAGTGAGCGAAGAACCAAAACAGAGCTTATTACGGGGATTTATAACACTGAGAGCGGAATGAGCCCAGATTGAAGATCATCAGTGTAAGCACATATACTGGAGCACAGATACTCGCGTGTTTGTGAGTGTGTGTGTGAGAGAGAGAGAGAGAGATGAGCGGCACTCAGAGGTCCAGTGGAGAGTCCGAGCACGAGGCAAAGCGGCCGTGCACGCGCACATGGTCACATGACCGCAGTGAACCAGCAGAGGGCGACAGTGTTGCAGTGGTGAGTTACTCGAGTCTCGAATCGCAGTATCATAACAAACAGTAGACAGCAAAATATCAATATCAGTGACAAGCAGGAATACACAAACATCAAGAAATGTCTTTTATTGTAATACGTCTCTGTGCATGCAAAATAGTTCATACATTGCGGTTTGTTAGTATTTAAGGAACCTTCAAATATTAAAACAATACCTCTGGTATTGAAATAAAATGCCAATACATGCCAGAAATAAGACTATTCTATTCCATGGTGTTCTGTTATAGTCTGATGTGCTCTATTCTGTTCAATTTATATACTGGTGTTTTCTATATTTCAGTTGTAAGCAAAATTATTCAACCCCGATTGCAAATCAGTTTTAAATTTTCTGAAAATGCTTCTGAAAATGTACCTTTTTTTTTATTTTTTATACTTTGTTTATTGAGATACAACTTATGCCAGTATAATACAACAATATTGTACATTAAAAAGTTGGATCTCTTTTACATAATAATAATTAAAGTAAAGTAAATTAAAAAGGGAGGAAAACAAGAAAAAGGAAAACGAAAAAAAAAAAAAAATTTATAAAATAAATAAATAATTAAATAAATAAAAAAACAAGCACAGGTCAATTAGGATAGCTACACATTAAGAAGAGTTGGAAGTAATCATGCATACAAGAGAAGCAAATCATGATATGAGAGGGGGTAATTTAGGAAAAATAGTCAATGATTAAATGACTAATAATTTACTAGTAATAACATGCGAGTGAAAATAGGTTGAGACTCAAGTTACATTATCTATTTCTACCTCATTCATTATATTACTGAAATCAGAATTTGAAATAAAGGATATAAAAGGTTTCCAAATAGTCTTAAAAAAAGACAATTTACCTTTCAAAATGTATGTAATCTTTTCCATCGACAAACAAAAGGACATATTATTGATCTACTGTACAATAGGTGACTTTTCCACTTTCTTCCAATACATAGCTATTAAACGCTTTGCTTGAAGTACACACGTCAATGAATCTACGAGTGCTTCTACAATGTACCAAATTGTCAGGAAAAATCCCCAAAATAAAAACTTCTGGTCTCATTGGGAGATTGACAGATACTATCTGAGAAATGAGTAAAATTACCTCTTTCCAGAACTCCTGCACCTTAGGACAAATCCACATGCAGTGCAACAATGTGCCTTTATCAGTTGAGCATTTAATGCATGTATCTGGAAAATTCTGATTAATTTTATTTAACCTAACTGGAGTAAAATACATTCTCATAATCCAGTTGTACTGTATTAATTTGAGATTACTGTTAATAGTTTGCGATTGGGCATTCATACATATATTTTCCCATATATCTAAGGATATGTTCATTTTAACTCAACAAGAACAATTTGGATTCTGAAGATTCTTTAGAGTATGACTTTAACAACTTATAAAACATCGATATTAAACCTTTAGATTGGGGAGTAAAGTAGAACGCAATTGTGCTGCCCAATAATACCACTGTAAATTAGGAAACTGAAGACCACCTTTATTGTATGGTAAATATAACAATGACAGACGAACACGCGCTCATTTATTATTCCAGATGAAATCAGTGAATAGTTTCCGAAGTGGCGTAAAAAAGGAGGATGGAGGACACAGGAATGTTTTGAAAGAGGTACAATATTTTTGGTAATACAGTCATTTTTATTGCGTTAATTCGTCCAATTAACGATATAGGTAGAGTTCTCCATCTGTCTATCAATTTGGAGATGTCATTTAAAAGGGGTTGGTAATTTACCAAAGATATATTATTGACTATCATCCTCATTCAATAAAAGAATATAAGATTTAGATTGATTGACTTTATAGCCAGAGAAGTTACCAAAAGTTGAAAGACGTTTTATTAGGGAAGGTATGGAGTGAGCCAAATCTGTTAGGTATAATATGACATCGTCTGCGTATAAAGAAATACTTATATCTGTGGTGTTCAATCTGATGTCCTGTATGTTACCATGAGACCTTACTGCTATGGCAAGTGGCTCGATTGCTAAGACAAAAAGAAGAGGTGATGGGGGCACCCTTGATGAGTGCCCCTTTGAATATTAACTGTCCTGGAAACTATACTATTAGTAAGTACTTCAGCCATAGGAGGCGTGTAAAGTATCTCAATCCATTTACAAAAAAATTCCCCAAACCCAAATCTTTTCAGGACCTCAGCGTCCAGGGATAGAATGGCCGTATCCGAAGCTCCCTTTTTAAGATATAAAGTGTTAAGCAAAGTCCTAACATTGTGAAGACCTTGCCTACCCTTAATAAATCCGTTTTGGTCTCGATAAATTACATCGGGTAAAAGTCCCCCCAACCTCCTTGCCAGAATTTTACTCAATATCTTAACATCTGTATTAAGTAGGGTTGCAAAATTCGGGGAATTTTCAAAGATGGAAACTTTCCATGGGAATTAATGGGAATTTAATGGAATTTACAGGAATCTATGGGAATAAACGGGAATAAACTGGGAATTTTCAAAGTTGAAGGTTGGCTCTTCAGAGGAAAGTATATTTTAGCAAAATCTTGACTAAAACAAACAGATGCCATTCAAATACACTTGAATATCCATGTCATTGCTCAATCACATGCACACAGCACACTGCTTACTGCATGGCTATTGAGACCACACCCCCTACTGGCACTGTGCATGCCTCCATCACATGTACAGAAGCCCAAAGCACAAGACTATTGAAGGCACACATTTGAGCCTGTGGACTAAACAAAGTGAAGTAAGTTTTGATGATATTATGGGGAAATATATTTATTAAATGTTTAAATTGCAAGTATCACATACAATTCATCTAGTAGATAGCAAGCTGATAAGTTAGATGCTAAATAAGCTAGCATAACTTTATTTACCATATAAGTAGGGCTGGGCGGTATGACGGTATATATCGTTACCGCGGAAGAAAATGTAAAGCGTAACAGATTTTTTTATTCCGTGTATACCGCGACATTTAAATAAGTAGGCGTGGTTAACTCGCGTGCAGCGTGCGTGAGACTGAGACACTGATATTTGTCAAAGAAACATGAAGAAAGACCAAGAGGATCCACAAAAGGAATTACATTTTCAAAATGAACGTGATATTTTCGGGGGGGAAGGTGCAGAAGTCAACTAGAGCAGTGCAGCACACTGAAAGTTTAGAGAGACACACATGCTCGCAACGGGGCTTACTTGACAACAAGTTCATATATCAATATTCTAACGAATAGAAATAACCTTGAATAATGTATCTACCCGTCTCTTATGTGTACAGTTACTTTCAGAGTGGACGCGCAAGCGGTTGCCGTGGTAATGAATATTTCCAAAATTCCCCAGCTTAACTTCCCATGGAAATTTACCGGAAACTTTCCGACCCTTTGCAACCCTAGTATTAAGTAATGAAATCGGCCGGTATGATTCGCATTTGGTATTTATTTTATTAGGTTTAGGAAGTAACGTAATGAGAGCATTTCTTAAGGAGTCTGGGAGCACACCATTTCCAAAAGATTCTTCAAACCAGTTGAACCAATTTTATTTTACATTTTTTGTAAAAGTCTACATTAAGACCATCTGGCCCCGGTGCTCGACCCGCTGTTAAACTATCGATAGCCTCCATGATTTCTTGTTCCGTTATATCCTTGTCCAGAGACATTTTTGCCTCTTCAGGAATGATAGGTATGGATAAACTATCCAGAAAGGCTGTTTGCGCACCATTATTTGAATATTCAGAGGTGTATAAAGTCTCAAAAAAGCATTTAAAAGTATCGTTTATTTTAACCGGGTCACTTGTGATCTTCAATTGAATTTATTGTTCTTTCAGATTGATTTTGTTTAATTCTCCAGGCTAGCAGTTTTCCAGCTTTTTCACCTTGGTCATAATAATTTTGTCTTAACATCATAAGGCTGGCAGCCGGATACTTCATTGTATTTAGTTCTGAGAGTTAACAGTTCTTGATGAATGGTTAAATCGTCTTTATGTGATGATTTTTTTCAAGAAGTTTAATTTTTGTGTCAAGTGTAGTCAATTCTTTTTTGTAGCTTTTTGATTTATTGCTTGTAACGCTTATAAGAACACCTCTAATGAAAACTTTAAAAGCTTCCCATCTGATACAGGCTGAGGTTTGCGTTGTATTAATATCAAAATACATTTCTATCTGCCGTGTGATATAATCACAAAGTTTTTCGTCTAGGAGCCATTTAGGATGAAATCTCCATTTTGGAGGGTTACTTAAAAGCCTAGGGTCAGAATAAGTGAATATTATAGGGGCGTGGTCTGAAACTACTATTGTATCATAAAAGCAATCATTAATATATGACAAAATTGTTGCTGAAATTAGAAAATAGTAAATTCTGGAATAGGATTGGTGTGTTCTAGAGAAGCAAGAGTACTGAATATCCTTAGGATGTAATTGTCTCCAAATTTCTGATAGATTTAAGTCCTTTATAAAATAATGAAGGGTCTTTCTAGTCTGTCTATGTGACTGATCACAGCCAGAGGAGCGATCTCTAATTGGATCCAATGTACAATTGAAATCCCCACCAACCACATACGACCCAGAAAGGCTGGATAAAGTCAGAAAGAGTTTACTATAACATTTTGGGATGTCCTCATTTGGGCCATAAATATTGTCAAGAATTAGTGATTCAAATAGTAAAGTCCCTTGAACAATTAAATATCTCCCTGAAGGATCCTGTATTGTCTTAGCTGTTTGAAAAGGAATTTATTTATGGATCATTGTAATAACTCCTCTTGCTTGAGAGCTAAATGAAGCTGAAAACACTTGACCAGGCCATCTATTGTGCATTCTACATATATCTTTTGACATTAAATGTGTTTCCTGGAGAAAAACTATTTTAGATTGTAGCTGCTTTATCCTAGTCATCACTTGTTTAATTTTAGTAAGAGTATGCAGCCCCCTACAGTTCCATGAGACGAATTTAACCTCTCTAATCTCTGCCATATTTTATTTTATGAGATAATCCAAGACTCTCCCTCGTTTTGAAACAGAAAATCACCTGTACCTTGCAGCAATAAAACATACAATTAAAAACCAACACAATTAGAAACATCAAATAAAAACACTTTAGCATCACAACTGTGTATTGCCGAGAACCACCAGCAAATCCACACACAGAGATGGGCATAAATACATGGAAATGTATTTAAAATACAAATACAAAATACTGTGTGAAAAAATGTATTTAAATACAAATACAGTATTTTGTATTTTGAAAATACACAAAATACATGTGAAATTGGCCATCCAGTGCAGGCATAGGTCACAGTGAATGAAGAAACTACACAGGCCTACTGACCTTACATTCCTAACCACATCTCTGCCCTTTCTTTCTTTCTTTCTTTCTTTCTTTCTGGCAATTACAAATAAACTTATTCAAAATAGCAGCCATTTATATACTTATTTCTGGTTACAATGTAGTCTATTATTTGTGGTGAACACTATTAAAAACTTCATACTGTATGTAAAACTGTGGGAACCTTTTCTGCTATAGCAAAGAATATGGATGGGCGATATGATCAAAATCTCAATTTTACTTCACAGTAACAATATCATGGTTTCACAATTCTCAATATCAGTTTTGATTCCACAGAATAAACTGAATTTCAAACTCTTTTTTTTTTTTTTTTGCAGGTAGTCCAATGCTTTTTAAGTAATTTTATGTTTATTTTATGTAAAGTTTATTTGTTTCTATAAGTTTATTAAAATTAGAAAGTGTATCTAAAATTAAAATTAGAATTAATTTAGATTAATTTGACACTATTTACCCCTCTATTATTATTATTTTTTATGTACAATAAAACTAAAAGCTGAAGATGTTTGTGGAGTATCATTCATCAGTGTTTGTTTTTCCACTCCAACGTTCCAATAATTCCTTTCCACTAAAAGCTGCACGGATAAATTTGCTTATCCCACAAACAGGCCCATCTATGTAAACGATTTAGAAAAAGTTCCATCAATTCACACTTTATATCATCGCTATAATATGTAGTGTCATTCACCAGCCCTAACATGCAGTGATGCTTTAAACACATTTGACAAGCTAGATCAAAATCAACAACCGGTCAAGACTGATTGGCTAACGCTATTTTCCCACTTGTCTGAGCTCTTTTATTCTTTCATGTTAACTGAAGTGAATAATGCACTATTTTAACTTTAATCAACGAGTAGAATTGATCATGACATTCTCACTTTATTCCCCCCCAAAAAAAAGAAATCGCTGATCCAATGCTGAGCTAGTGAATGTCTGAACTAGTTGATGCACAAAATCAATACCCTGATAAAGAGGTTGACTGGCAAAAAGTATTTTATGTATTTTGAAAATACAAAAATACTCATCTTAAATGTATTTAAATACAAATTACATTTGATTTTTTCCAAAGGCTTTAAAATACAAAATACAAAATAGTATTTTGTATTTCAAATACGTATTTTAAATACATGTATCTGAAATACTGCCCATCCCTGTCCACACACTACTTTACTTCTAACTTCCCCC
Source organism: Abramis brama (assembly GCF_963993115.1). Lineage (NCBI taxonomy): Eukaryota > Metazoa > Chordata > Actinopteri > Cypriniformes > Leuciscidae > Abramis > Abramis brama. The sequence continues at coordinate 14,837,909 of NC_139964.1, read as the reverse complement.
ATCTAACTGGGTCTACCAAAAAAACAACAACAACACACACACCAAAGAGAACACCTGTCGCTTCAAACCTGAGCTCCGCTGGTTTTACCTTGTCCCCAATACAGAATGTCATTTAGATTGATCGTCCGTTATTCACATATTCCCGTCGTTGAAATAATGTCACCATATCATAAATTCGTTAGAAAGTTGTCAACTTCGGATGGTGTTTGAAAGACGTGAGATCGGCCATTAACAGTCACCCGAAGACGCGCTGCTGGGAAGATGAATCCATACAGCAGGCCCTTAGATCGTAGCTTTCTCTTGACTTCGTCAAATTGTCTACGTTGCTTGTTTACTTCAGCA